>NC_141689.1:2090902819-2091135319 GCF_964263255.1 Lissotriton vulgaris | reverse complement strand
GGGCTTCGTAGGTCAAGGAATTGTCAACCCAGACATCTAGATTTTTTACCACCACCTTGGACTGTGATGGGATCCCCAAAGAATAGCACCACCAGTGGTCGCCCTAATGGTGGATATCTCTGCATAAAAGAAGGATTTCAGATTTCCTTGAATTCATTTGCAGGCAATTGGCCACCATCCATTCTGCAACAGCCACCATGCCGCTCTGAAATTTGGCCAAATTCAGAGTAGAATTTTTTGAAAGAGAGATCACAAGCTGGGTATCATCAGCATAGGAATACAGGAACCCACTGTAAAGGGTTCAGAGACCTAGTTGGTGTTTATGGTTACTGTCAATTATGTCAGTGTGTACCAAAAAATGAGAAAGAAAAATTTCTTTCTAGAGTCCCCTCACTCACGGGGTTGCCCCACGATGACATGCTTCATCATTGGGGCCATCCCAGTTCTCTACGAAAAGGGGCGTGCTGCGACTAGCGGACTACGCAGGAGCACTTGTTTGTGAAATGACTATGTGTGGTGTAAAGTGTAGTGATGGTGGAGTGGGTGTGTGATTAAAAATACCGTGCTAGTGGGCCTCAACAATTTATTCTGCTCCTAGTGTGGTATATTTAAAATGGGGTAACACTGTGTTCTAACTTTAAATTTGAGCTAGATCAGTGTTATGGTCGACATGTTTCAAGCTCCCCAAGCTTTTCATCAGGACCATACAGGGTCCAGCCCTGTATTTATGGCTGAGATACCTGCCACCCCCTCTCAACACAATCCCCAAGGATGGGAAACCGGAAACAGTTCTGAACTTTTGGAAGGCGGGAGGGAGTGACCCTCCCGGCCGTATTTATTAAAATATGAAACAAAATCAAAACATAAAATAACAGTTTCATATTATGTACAATTTCATTTCCACATTACGATGTTTGGCTAACCTTAACAGATCTCTAATACAAAGGTTCTCCTAGCCGAACTAACATCCTACAAAACATTTGACTTGAAATTGTACATCCTAACGTTAAGGGCCAACGGCAAGGTCGTAACCGGTGTCAGATCCCTAAACCAGAAATACCACCCTCACTTGTGAGGGGACCGACCGCACAGAGGCGTACCTCAAGTGCATCTACCAATTTCCCTTGGACTTGACGGGGGCCCCAATGAACTCGACGCCATTTAACGGTCGTCCGAGGACTCGTGTGAGGTGTCTAAAAGGTAGCGTAAACCCCCTCCCGAACCCCACACAACTTACCCATCTGCCGTCGCAGATGTCCTGGCCCCGGGAAATTCCCCAGGAGGGCCCGTAGCCCCTCCTATCCAGGAAGGGGCCTTGACCACCTTTCCTTTCCTTCCGGCAGCCTATCCTTAGACGGGACCGCCTCCCCGTTGAGGGGCCAATGGCCACCTCCCCCGAGCGCTCCCATCCGTAATGGGTGACGCCCCCCCATAGGGATCTTCCAATTACTGCTCACCGATCATGACCTTACCGCCCGACCAAAATAAATACGACAATTCTACCTAAATTACTAAATCACAAAACAATCATAATTTATTACAAGCATGATTACTGATCAACACTAGTGCAAAATTACTTTAGTTGCAAAACATACTGAAAATGACCATTCTTTATTGCATATTCAAAAATTATCACGACAATTGTCACAACCTGCAAGAAATAGAGTTACCACATCAAAACTTTATTCAAAACAACTTGCTGTCCTCAGGGGCTGGTGGGTGGGTCAAAATTGGCTCTTCGTTCCGTCTCGAGCTCACGTGCAGCGGGGAGGTGCAGCTTCAGAGCACAGGAACAAGAGGATGCTTTCTTGACTTGTTGCTCCTTTTATCCGTCTTCAGGGCGGGCGTAAAACCCGCCCCCGCCTGCCTCCGTGGGCGTGGCCGGCCGCGTCAGTGTCTAGGACAACCCACTCCAGGGCGGGAAAAAGGCGCGCCCCGGCTACGCCGCTTCGGGCATACCAGCCGAGACTCGCCTCCCGCCCAAGATGGCTTCCCGGGGGGATCGTGGTACTCCACCATACGTTCGGGGGGACCGAATGGTCGCCCCTTTCCATATGGCTGAGATACCTGCCACCCCCTCTCAACACAATCCCCAAGGATGGGAAACCGGAAACGGTTCTGAACTTTTGGAAGGCGGGAGGGAGTGACCCTCCCGGCCGTATTTATTAAAATATGAAACAAAATCAAAACATAAAATAACAGTTTCATATTATGTACAATTTCATTTCCACATTACGATGTTTGGCTAACCTTAACAGATCTCTAATACAAAGGTTCTCCTAGCCGAACTAACATCCTACAAAACATTTGACTTGAAATTGTACATCCTAACGTTAAGGGCCAACGGCAAGGTCGTAACCGGTGTCAGATCCCTAAACCAGAAATACCACCCTCACTTGTGAGGGGACCGACCGCACAGAGGCGTACCTCAAGTGCATCTACCAATTTCCCTTGGACTTGACGGGGGCCCCAATGAACTCGACGCCATTTAACGGTCGTCCGAGGACTCGTGTGAGGTGTCTAAAAGGTAGCGTAAACCCCCTCCCGAACCCCACACAACTTACCCATCTGCCGTCGCAGATGTCCTGGCCCCGGGAAATTCCCCAGGAGGGCCCGTAGCCCCTCCTATCCAGGAAGGGGCCTTGACCACCTTTCCTTTCCTTCCGGCGGCCTATCCTTAGACGGGACCGCCTCCCCGTTGAGGGGCCAATGGCCACCTCCCCCGAGTGCTCCCATCCGTAATGGGTGACGCCCCCCCATAGGGATCTTCCAATTACTGCTCACCGATCATGACCTTACCGCCACAGGCCGGATAGTTGACCGGCTATCCGGACCCCCCACAACCACTCCTGCCTAAAGGTCATGTTTTAAACTCTTTAACCAAGCTATGAGGTCTCCTATGAGTAACTCATTCCCCACCCGGGACAAATGAACCCCATCCCCCAAATACATACTGTCCCCTTTGATACAACCATGCGAAACAGAATGCAGTGTACTTGAACGAAACAATCTACTCACTTTGTTATTTATTTTCCTTACTGAATGATTCAGAGCAGAAACCGAAATGGCCCCCCGCCACACTTTCCGTGGGATCATATGGGACCATGCAATTGTGCACCCTGGAACTCTTCTTGCCAACCAACTTACTGTGGAAAGCATTGCCTCAAGAAGAAGTCGTCTACCAGTGGCCACCAAATCGTTGCCCCCAAGATGGACTATGATTATAGACGGCGGTGACCTTGTCCGCCCTAACAAACCCTCGAAAAAGGATTGAAACTGGTCAATACAGAGCCCGCCCTTTCCGTAGAAGGACACCCTGTACCCGTATTCCCCAGCCACGTGAATCATGTCACCTGCTTTGAATACGTCCGCGGCACGCCTCACGTATGAGTGGCCCACGACCCACACCTCCTTTTTCGCAGCCGGTGATGTCTGACCGCTGGTCCCCAGGTGTCGGGTCGACTGCACAGTCCGCCCCGCCTCGTAGGCTTGCGCAACTGAAAACCAAACAAAAACAAGAAGCGTGAGTACATCATTACAGCTTCACAACATGTGCAACCGCACATACCTTTTATAACAGTTCGAGGACCAACGCCCCACACGTTTTACTTCTTCTACACTCAGACCCCTGGCTGTAGCCTCAGTAGCAGCCCCTATCCGAAAGGAATGGGTCCCGAACTCGCCGGGTTTCAAACCCGCGGCCGAAATCGACATCGCAAGCACCCGCTGGAACTGAAACCTCGTCAGTGGGGTGGCGTCAGCGTGTCTCAACAAGGTCCCCCCCCATGATGCCACCCTCTGCGCTAAATATTTCTCTACGCAAACAACAGGGCACATGGAAGACCCGGGATTCCTCTGTATGATTATGCAGTCCCCAATCGCACCCTGATCGGTTTTGGACCTGACAAACGAGACAGTCAGCGTCTCCCCCTTGACCTGAATGTGCTCTCGGCACAGTCCCCCCATCGTATCCTGCTTGTTCTTCGCCACTAGTTCGCTTACCCGCATAGCTCCATGGAATGCTAGCGCAAAAGCGGCTCGGAATAACACTGTTTCATACTGGGATGAACACGTTGCAGGGAGTACGGATAATAACAGGGCCAACCTATGCAGACCTATCGGGTGCCTCTCATCTGCTCTGCGACCCTCAAGGCGTTGCCACCCACGTAGCGCTTTCTGTACCACGAAAGACGCTGTCGGGTCCTGGATCCCATGAGCCTTTGCCATAAAGGAAATGGCGGCCCGATGCCTCTGGGCCGTAGCTACTGATTTGCCTGCCTGATGTAAAGACAGCAAAAATTTTACGACAAGCTCTTCCTGGCCCCATAACTCCCCCCTAGCAGAACCCAAAAAGGACCAATAGGAACGGAACGCCCCTTCATATGCTTTCCTTGTCCTGGGTGCTAAACTCTCTCCCACGAGGTTTTGTAGTTCGGGGCACCGAGAGACCAGAGAGCTTCGGGAAAGGGTGCCGCCACCGGGTCCGCTGTGGGCAGAAAACCCCAGAAGGCCTGCATACGGAAACGAGAAAGCGCATCAGCCGCTTGGTTCAGTACCCCCGGGACATGTCTTGCCCTAAAGAGCACATTCAACTGCATGCACAATAACACAATTTCTTTAAGCAGTCTCAGCATCCATTTGCAACGTGCTGCCTGACTATTGATACACTCAACCACGGTCATGTTGTCAGACCAAAACACCACAGAGTGATCCCGCAACCCCTCGGGCCAAGTTTTCAGGGCCACCAAAATAGGGAAAAGTTTGAGAAAAGCAATGTTACTCGTCAGTCCGCACTCGTGCCACCATGACGGCCATTTTTGAGCCGACCATTGTGTGCCGAATATGGCACCAAAACCTATACTCCCCGCCGAATCTGTCCACAGACCCAGCTCCTCAGAGGACACCGCCGGTTTGTTCCAGACAATTCGACCATTGAAATCCGCCAGGAATGCCAACCAAATGCGCATGTCCTGGCGAACCTCTGCCGAGAGCCTCGTGCGGTGATGACCCTCCTTCAGGCCGACCATGGCTTGTGCAATCGAGCGGGAAAAGGGGCGGGCCATCGGCATTACTCTCAGGGCAAAATTCAACTGGCCCACCATTTGTTGCAATTGATGCAGTTTTACCTTAGTCTCACTAATACATGTTTCAAGGGATGCCCTGAATTTTAACACTTTTTCTCTTGGTAATCGAAAACAACCTTCTACCGAGTCGAGCTCGATCCCCAGAAACTCGAGGGAAGTCGAGGGACCCACGGTCTTACCTGGCGCCAATGGCACACCAAAATGGTTCATTAAGACACAAAATTAATTTAAAGCCTGTCCACATTCTGGATCCCCGGCTGCCCCCAGGAACAGAAAGTCATCGAGATAATGCATAACATGTTGAAAACCCGTCTTCTTTGTGAAGACCCATTGCAGAAAACAACTGAACCTTTCAAAATAGGCACAAGATATAGAGCATCCCATTGGCATACATCTATCCATGTAATAGCGACCCTGAAACATGAAACCAAGGAGACGCTGATCGTCTGGGTGTACCGGGAGCAACCGGAACGCTGACTCGATGTCTGATTTTGCCATCAGCGCCCCGGGCCCCAGGCGATTCAACATGGCGACGGCCTCATCGAAAGATGCGTACCGCACCGAACACACTTCCGGGTCTATCGCATCATTCACGGAAAGACCACGTGGGGCTGACAAGTTATGTATCAGCCGAAACTCACCCGGGTCCTTCTTGGGGACCACCCCTAGAGGGGAACAAACAAAGTTAGCCACCGGTGGCAAATCAAATGGACCGGCGACACGACCTCGAGTCACCTCCTTCCCAATCTTTACTTGTACCATGGTCGTATGCTGCAAGACCGATAGTTGATTCTTACAGTTTGCTACACCCTGAAAATCCCCCACTGGGATGCGGAAACCATATGAAAACCCGTTTCGCAACACCCCAGCGGAAGCATGATCCGGGTATTCGTTGAGCCAAGGAATCATTGCCATGGTATCAATCGGAGTAGGTAAAGGCGCCCCTCGGACTATTTCAGACCTTTTTGGCGCTTCCCCTACCACCGTTATCACCCGTTTTGGCTCTGCACATGGACTCAGGGTGGGATGGCTGCCCACACCCCCCACATTCATGTCTGAACTTGCATGACCCCTGGGGCCTCGTACATTTCCCTCTGTTAAAATTCCAACAAATCCCCCTTTTACCTGCGTTGCCACTCGGCTTCGAGTGATACTCGTTACCTGCACCCGTCCGAAAGGGTGTCCCCGAGTATTGGCGGGAAGATTCACCCCCGTTACTCCCTGACAATGGTACTTTCAACATTCCTGAACTCTCCATTTTTTGCCATGAAACGGAGTCGTAACAATCCCAAGTCAGAATTGGGTCGTGTTCTTTAGCTTTTCTAAAAATATTGTCATAACAGAACCACTGATTGCCCCCGTATGCTACGGAATACTCCATGATCCGTGACTGATAAATAGGCAACTCGGTCAGCAACTCGGGCCTGCGCTCCCCCATGATGGAGGTAAAAATGCCCCATGCTCTGCCCCAAGTACCAATGTTTTCGTCGACCTTAAAGGCGGCCATTTTTGCGCGCCAAACACTCGGATGCATGAGCTCCTTTTGGCTCTTAACATGCTCCATCTCGTAATGATCGGTAAGCAAAGAAAAAATGTTCACATACTTATTTGCCCAAATCTTTTCCTTAATTTCCAGTGGAACATGCTGAGCCACCTTCTCCCTTCGTGAAGGTACAGACCCCTCCCCCGCGATCGGCAATGGCCGCTTACCTGAACCAGATACTGCATTTGCCGCCGAACTTGGGCCTGTTGTATTTTCCGCCGCCGGAACTGGCGGGGTAACAGAAGATGGTGCCTTCGCAGCCTCTCTAGATTCCCGCAGTTGTCTCATTACTGCCCGGGCGTCGTCAGCCGTGGTGCCCTCGCTATCTTTTCCCAACCACGTTGCCAATTGCGCCGCTAACTCGGGAGGCATATCTTCCCCGGTCACGGGGGTGACCACTACGGGGATCGGATGCCCCTCCTTCGGAACCGGGGTTGGCTCCTCAAGTGGTGTATCGGGAACCGGGGTTTCCCCCCCAAGTGCCCCCCTTCTGGACCTCTTGCCTCTCCCACCAGGGACTCCTCCTGGTAAAGGTCGCTTCGGTCCTTCCTCCCCGTCCTTAGCCGCCATCTGCTTCTTCAAATCGGCTATCTCCTTAATGAGCATGCGGAGCATCTGATCGGTACCGACCCGCTTTCCGACCTTCTTGCCTGGCATTCTCAACGAAGATATCTGTAAGACAAAAAGAAAGATTACAACGCTCAAAATTGGCTCTTCGTTCCGTCTCGAGCTCACGTGCAGCGGGGAGGTGCAGCTTCAGAGCACAGGAACAAGAGGATGCTTTCTTGACTTGTTGCTCCTTTTATCCGTCTTCAGGGAGGGCGTAAAACCCGCCCCCGCCTGCCTCCGTGGGCGTGGCCGGCCGCGTCAGTGTCTAGGACAACCCACTCCAGGGCGGGAAAAAGGCGCGCCCCGGCTACGCCGCTTCGGGCATACCAGCCGAGACTCGCCTCCCGCCCAAGATGGCTTCCCGGGGGGATCGTGGTACTCCACCATACGTTCGGGGGGACCGAATGGTCGCCCCTTTCCATTCCACTCCTATATTTTAATAAATAGGCTTTTTTAATAAATAGTAGTTGTTGTACTATACGCTGTTAGTGATAAAACATGCGTTTTTTATATACATACGATTTGTATCCTACTCGTATTTCTGAAAAAGAAAATGACACTTGATTAGTGGCAAACTTCCCCCTTCAAAAAAGGGGATCACACATGCAGCTCACTTCGTCTAGGGCGTGGGTGTGCCCTGGGCACCATATTGGTGCGTGCAGGTTTTCAAAACCAGTGTAAATATAAAAAGAACTGTGAATAAAGTGGTTTTGAGATTTCACACAGATGACACAGGACTTAATGTGACTATCGACAAGACACACAACACATATACATAAAATATTATCATGGCAAATGGTATATTTACATATATAAGTGTTAAGTTACACTTCATGGTCTCAGACGAGGGCAGGATCGCCTCGTGGAAACATTGCTGTAAAGGTTTTAAGATGATAATTACGTTTCTCTTTATCTACAGTTTTGCGTTTCCATCTTGAAAAGTTCAAACCCTCTAAAAAGGCTTGACACAGCTGTATTTATTACGCGATGTTTTACTTACTTCCTATCGGCAAACCTGCTCGGTACTACCTGTTCAGTCCTCACCCGACCGCATACTGATGCTAAAAGGGTGTGCCGGTGTATTTAGATTCACCGCGCTTCCGGGTTGCCGGGCCTCTGCGAATGCTAGACCGTTCTGTCTATGGAGGCCATCTTGGATGTGTGTCGGTGAAGTCGACACGAGTGCTTTATGTGTACAATTTTTATTTGGCCGAATTTTGGGAAACGGAGTTATTTAGAGTGATGCTCCAGTGATGAACTTTCATTTTGTACAATTTAGAACACAGTTTTAGAAAATTTATTTAAGAACACAGTTTTCGAAAGTTCAATCAGTCAGTGTAAATCTCGGATAATGGATCTTGAGAAACAGTTGAACCCATCTACACTGGTTTTAGTTCACTTTCAGGTTCCTTTTATAGTGGACTAATGCTACCCTTTGTAATTAGGTGTTTCTACTTTTCTGTCTTTGGATATGGTTCCAAAGGGGGTCAGAGAGATTCAGAGAGAATATAATGGACCTTTTTGAAATATGTTGTTTCCACATTGTAGGGCTAGGATCGGAATGCCCCCCATGGGATTTCATCATTGAGCCCCAGGGTGTCAGTGTGCAATCGGAACACCCATCTCTGTTCTCGCTCTCTCCAGGTTGTCCTTATTTTTTACTACTTCCAAGACTACCCAAGTAAGATCATTTGGTGTATGGTTTTGCTCAATGAAGTGGGTAGTCATTCTGGTGGTGGCTCGTTTGCACCTGATGTTGCTTCTGTGTTCTACTATGCGGGTACTGACCTTCCTTGTGGTCATCCCTACATAGTGTAGGTTGCATGTGCAGGTTATCAGATACACCACTCCACTGGTATTGCAATTAGAGAAACCTCTTAGTTCCCATTTTGTAGCATTGTTGAAGGTTATGGTTTTTGTTGCGGATGTTAGATGACAAACACTACAATTGTTACAAGGGAAATGTCCACTTGGTAGTGGTTGGGTTCTTATTGTCTGGCTTGTCAGTATGGGGCGGGTGTGAACCAGAAAATCTTTCAAGTTTTTACCCCGTCTGTGGCTGAACATAGGGGTAGTTATGGTTAGTCCTCCACTGTTGATTATTGGCCAATGTTTTTTGATTATTTTTGACACAGTGTCTGATACTTGGTTGAATGTAGTAATACAGATTGGTCTGGTGTTCTCTGGTTCAGTTTTCTCTTTTTGTTCTAATAGGGCTTCCCTATTATTGTTTCCAGCTCGTTTTTTGGCTTCCTTAATCAGTTTGTTTGGGTATTTTCTGTTTCTCAGCTTGTTACTTAGGTCTTCTGCTTGGGTCAGGTAATCAGCTTTTTTGCTACAATTCCTTCGTAAACGGAGGAATTGCCTGAATGGGAGGTTCTGTCTGAGGTGGCGAGGATGAAAACTGTCAAAAGCCAAGAGACAGTTTCGTGACGTCTCCTTGAAGTGAGTTGTTGTGACTAGTTTGCCTGATTCAGCATGTATGTTAAGATCTAAGAATACCAGGTTAGTCTTGCTCATTGAGCATGTGAATTTCAGAAAAGGATCTTGTGTGTTGAGCCACGTTAAGAAGGTTTGCGCTTCTTCCTCTGTACCTTGCCAGATCAAAAAAATATCGTCGATATAGCGTTTCCATTCCAAAGTTCGGTGTCTGTGGGGGTTTCTCTCATTTAGTATTTTATTCTTCTCCAATTGTTGGACATACAGGCCTGCTATGCTCGGCGCAAATGTGCTACCCATGCTGGTCCCATATTGTTGTTTGTATAGTGTTGATTCGAAACGGAAAAATTTTTCAGACAGTGCTAGTTGGCAACATTCCATCACTACATGTCGTGGGGTGTGGAATTCCCACTCACTCTCAAACAGTACTTCTTCCAATATCTGTAAGGTCTCCTTGTGTGGCAAGCTGGTGTACAAACTTTCCACATCCAGGCTAATTAGAATACTGGATGTGGGATCAAAGACTAGATCTTTCAGGAGGCAGAGTACATCCTTGGTGTCTCTAAGGTAAGTATCAGTTTTCTGCACCAAAGGTCTGAGAAAAGCGTCCGCAAATTGCGACAGGGGTTCCAGGATAGACCCTATCCCAGAGACTATTGGTCTCCCTGGTGGGTTTTCTAGTCTCTTATGAATTTTAGGGATAGTGTAGAAATACGGTATAGTAGGTTTCTTATTTGTCAGAAACTCTATTTCTTTTTTACTCAACCAATCGTTGGCCTGACATTCCTCAGTAAGGTAGGCAATCGAGATTCTCAACCGTTCTGTAGGGTCCTCATTTAGTATGACATAATTTCTCGTGTCACCTAACAGGCGAAGGCACTCTCTTCTGTAATCGGTGGTGTCCTGTAGGACGATTGCCCCGCCTTTGTCGGCTGGCTTGATGGTAATTAGGTCATTCTTTGAAAGTTCTTGTATTCCTGTTAGTTCAGCCTTACTGGGACTGCGTGGGTCCAACTCCTGTACCTCCTTCATGACTGCTTTTTCAAACGCCAGTATTTCCACTGGTAAGCTGTGGGCCGGTGGAACGAAATTCGATTTCTTTTGTAGTCCTGTATCGCTCTTAGGTCGTTCTTCGGATTTTTTATCTTTGAAGAATACCTGTAGTTTTATTTTCCTAAGGAATTCTTTCAATTCACAGCAAAGTTTGAACTTGTCTGTGATTGGGGTTGGTACAAAGCCTAAACCCTTGTTTAGTACTTGAATCTGTGTATCCGTCAGGGTTATGGAGGACAAATTAACCATCCTCCGTTTAATGATGGCGCTGTATATAATATGACCTTCGTATACATTTATGTTCGAATGTTAAACGAATTTTGCCATTCAAAGATGGGGCTGATTAAGAGGCAACCGAGAAGTGGGTTGGTCCTTTTTCTGTGTTCATATCGAAAGTGGGGATGTTTAAATACCGTGATGGCCCGGCGTGCCAGTAAACATAGAGAAAGGTTTATCCGAAACGCGTCTGTTTATTTTGCTCTGTTACTTGAAATAAATCTTTGGTAACAAGTCCCTGTGAGTGCGGTTCCTTTCTGGCAGAAGCCGTGGCGAAAATGAAAATATATATATATATATATATATCTCAGTTCTCAGCAGATGTAGCGCAGCGCAGTTAGCCACACCGACAAGCAGGAACAGGCGAGACCCAGAAGTGGTGCAATACGATTTTATTTAAAGTTTAGCCCAGCACCAATCCGCCATGACGCGTTTCGGGTAGAGATACCCTTGTTCACATGACAACGTCACGAGGGATGACCACCCCTTTTAAAGTGCAAGTAGTGCCATCACATGTCATAGAAAGCGAAAACATACTCAGCTTTCAGAAAAAACTACAAACATTTGTAGAATTACTGCATAAATGCAAGTTTGCACAGAGAAAACATACATTTTTTGTGTGTATGTGAAATGAAATTTCGACATTAAACTCATGGCATTTGGCTAATAGTTAAAACTTCATAATACACAAAAGATTTAAAAGCCAATAAATAATTATAATACCATTAAAATTCTCTACAAAAGGTACTCGCTTGTATATGTTCTTCAAGCATAAAATGAATAATGAGTACACAACACTTTTATACAACGGGCCAAAATGTCATGGATACCCTTAAAGTGCAAAATTGATAAGAGGTTATATATATTTGTCATTCCTCTTACAGGCCTTCAACTTTCAGAAAATTAAGACACGAGTGCTCTCGACTTGGATGCCATGAAGCCCCTCTTTCACCATTTATAGGTACACTGACGCCCTTATTATGGTCTTAGTGGGCTTTGGCTCCCTAATGGGCTGATTTGCATATGGCCATGTCTGAACTGGTTGGTGTGGTGAGCAATAAAACGATGGATTTAGGCCCAGATCTCTGTACTGGGGTGAATGTATGACATTGTTCTGCATTCTGTCCATCAATTGTTGCTTTTCCCTTATGGACCTACCCGTTAATCTTCCCACCTAATTTTCCCTCAGATGGGTCCTATGTAATTTTCCATCTCCTCCATATGGGTATTATGAGCCAATTTACTGGTTGGGTCTATCTTGATGAATGCATGCCTCCGCAGCTCCAGGTTAGCTGAACATTACCTCCTAACAACACCATACTGCATAGGCTCATATGCACAATTTGATGTAGTTATTTCTCACATAGGAGGCAAATCGGCATGCTTGGCGCACATTGGCTATATATGATTAGATACAACACCATATTGTCCTCCTTAAGTGCACAACCTGATGTATATGTACTTTATGTAAAAGCTGAATCGGCACACTTATCTTACAGTTTAAAGATACTTCATATTTAGGCACACCTATATAGGCCCGTGAAGCATGACTTCAGACTTCGACTTTATAGCTATAACATATGCAACAATTCACACCACAGAAATACACATCATGCCACAAAATTCTACAGCACACCACATAATTGAACTCCAATACATACCACTCCACCCCTCACAAATCCATAACCAAGAATTACAATCAAACCCACATAATTCCACTTCACACCACATAGCTCTAATTCAAGCAAATGAGAAACCTATTACATTTCCAATGCTCTTTTTCTTTTTTATGACTTGTAACAAATTCAGCTTCCTACGTCTTTCATCAGTAGAGGCAGCAAACTTGCAAGATGATGCTAATTTCCTTAGCGCAGTTATGTAATTCTCTATGCTTTCCTCCTCAAGTTGTAATCTGCGACCAAAATGATACCTCTCTAAGATAGTAGAAACTTTCGGAAGGTAATGTTTGTCTAGCATAGCTATGCAAATTTCATATTCATTGAGATTTCTATCTTGTATCTCTGGGAGGTGATCGAATACTTCCTGGCCCTCTGTCCCTAAACAGTGTAATAACAAAGCTGTTTTCCTTTCTGCACTTAAGTTGGAAGTACAGAAAATGTTTAAATAATCCAGAAAAGTTTAAGCTGTCAAAACATTTAACTTACACAAAACACTTAGATTTAAGCTTAACATGTTTGTTACTCCTGTCTCTTAGATGGGTTAATGTGATTGGATGTAGGCCCAACTTTCCTTGTAGAAATGTATTCTGTAAGTGATCTAACGGTCGACTTATTTTTTCGGTCCTAATTACAAAAGAAGCTGTGGAAATGAGGACACGCAACTTGTTGAATAAGGACAATTTTTCATTACCAGGGCATACTCACTATTGTCATGTAGTATTCTTTTTTTTTCCTTTACATTCTGGGAAATGTTTGCAAAATGATACAAGCTGTATCTAAGTTTGTGTATCCCTAGCTACAAATGCTGTATTGTTCTTTATTGAATTCGAGATCGTATTTTGTGTTAACAATGGATTTACTGCAGAGTGCATTTAAAATAAAATACCACCATGTTGTCAGTTTAACATTTATTGTAACTGTTTCCCACAGTTTCTGCTGAAGATGTTCTTCGACAAACCCGCTGGCACCATATTTTGGGAATTCTGATTTACATATGGGCCTCTGTTCATCAGCACCGATGCCATGAGATTCTCGCTAACCTTAGAAAAAATAAATCAGGTGAGATCATTTTCCTGCTAATCATTCTACCAATATTGCCTTTGTAAAAAAAAAATAGTAAGAAACTGCTAAACGGAATTTGGTCTGGCTATGTTCCCTCAAGTATGACAGTAAGTTGTGAATGATTATTTGACATATGCCTTTAACCCTATCCATGCTGATGACGGAACCGCTCCGTCATCAGCCGCGGTGGCGCTGTGCTGATGACTGAGCGGTTCCGTCATGGCCCGGCCGCCGCGCTTGCGCGGCGCGTTCTATTGAGTGGGCGGGGCCATGACGGAACCGCTCCGTCATGAGCACAGCTCAACCGCGGCTGGTGACGGAGCGGTTCCGTCACCAGCATGCGCCCGCCGCGCGGCCCCCCCGCCCCCTTAGCGCTGCGGCGGAATAGCCGCCGCAGCGATGTGGTTAACAAAACTCACTGTGCTGGGGACAGTTCCTGTATCCGTCTTTCAACTGAACAGAGCCTCATCTGGGATCCATGATGGTGCATCATGGTAGGATCCCCAGAAGCATTTGGAATGTTAGGTGATGTTTGGTGACCCATTGGATTAGTTGTATAGTGCTTTGGTGCGGATCAAATGAAGTGAAGTAGTGTGGCTCACTGGTTAGAGGCGGCAGACCCGAGAGCAGAGGACGGCCCGGGACCAGGGTTCGATTCCCGGCGCGGCAGGTTTCTGGACCAGGGTCAGCGGACTCGATAATTCTCTCGCCTCGGTGCCCACTCTGATCAGCGATCACACTCGGCAACTCTGGGCATTAGCTTGCCTCATCTTCACTAACGGCCCCACCAGACCGCTGGGGATGCCTGGTCTCACCCTGGAGATACCCATTAAGGGACCATCTCTCAGGGAAGCCAGGAAGGGTTTCGCAGCGGTCGAAGCGCCTTGGGACCCTACGGGTAAGTAGTGCGCTATATAAATGCCAATACATTTACATCAAATGACTTGCTCAGTGTTTGTCCAGAGGCGATGTGTCGTGGAAGCAGACAACAGATGCATAAAGACTTCCATGGTTAGTCTGAGTGTCTGCAGACATTTGTGGTAGTTGTAGTACCAAAGTATTGCTCTTTACTTGAGCCTTCTTTTTCTCTACCATCTTCTCTTTGTCATAATGGCTCTTATGAGTAGTTTTGTAGAAGCTGGAGTCGGAGGTTGAGTAGTTATAGCTGTTTATGCTGCACGGTCTGTTTCCTCTTACAAGTACTTCGATTTGCCATATTTTTCGTCTTGGTGGATCGCCTAATGGAAAGTGAGATTTGTGTTGGTTTTCGAATGGTTAAAAGGTACTTTTGCATTCTATTCACTCCATTCACCTCTTAGGTTCCAGTTGTCAGATCAAAAAAAACAGGTGGGATTTTTAGATAGCAATCTGTGATTACTTTGATTTGTATTGTCATGCAAATTGTGCATCTTTGTGTGACTCCAGTGTTTAGTGGTGAAAACAGTCGGGCAGTTATCCACACATGTTCATTGTGTGCAGTTACGTTGATTGCTGATGTTATTAATCACCATGTGATTATTAGTAGCATATTTTCGCCATTACTTCTTTGCTCCATCAGACTATTGTGAACTGGAATATCTTTCAATTGTTTGAGTAAATTTAGAGGATATTTACCGTTGAAATTTCCCTCATCAGAGGTTTAATACGCTAGAGGAAATTTAACCAACAGATTTTGAATTTCCTTCAGTTACAGTACAACTCTAAATCAAGCCTTTAATATATCCCTTGTCGTGGTGGGTAGCAAAATCAATGGGTCTATTCAAATTGTTTTATCAAAAAACGAAAATAACTTTTTTCTCCTTTCTTGCAGGTCAAGTGGTTAACATGGGACACAGAGTGCCTTATGGAGACTGGTTTGATAGAGTGTCTTGCCCACACTACTTTGCTGAACTGTTGATCTACATTGCTATGGCTGTCGTCTTTGGAATCTGGAACTTTACCTGGTGCATGGTAGTTATGTACGTGCTCTGTAACCAGTCACTGGCAGCAGTTTTGTGCCACGAATTCTACTTGAGGACCTTTGACAAGTATCCAAAGCAGAGGAGAGCATTCATTCCATTTGTTTTTTAAATTCGACCTTTTATTTGGTTTTGTTAATCAATTCTAGTTGTGGACATTTTATGTATATCTAAATACAACTGTTTATTTTCGTAGCACTTGTCTCTGTGTCTAATCAAATTATTCACTGAAAGTAAAAGGTGCACCTGGGACTTTTTTTTTTTAAGATATCTTATGTTAATTTCGAATTTTCTTTATTTTATGTGATGATATTTTATATACTTAAAATGTTAATTGACAATTATATATCTTTATATTTATGTATTTATTAAAAGAGTTTTCAAAAAAACCTTTTGACACAAAAAGAAAAGGGGGCACCAGGGGACAGCCCAGGTTAATTTACCATTTTACAATAACTGTTCACTGTTTCTATTGTGCTCTTCTCACAAACGTATATTAACACACGTTTCTCTAATTTATTATGAAGCAAATTAGCTAGTTGCTATTCAGTGTTGTTGGTGCACTGAAAGTGGGTTTCACAAATTAGTGGTTTACAATGCTGTTTCGTTGGAACAAATAACGAAACTGCCTCTTAACAAGAAGCATTTGAGTGCCAGATGTAAGCATATTAATATCTGTAAAACTACATTTTAACTTGAAACTCACTTTATTTTTATAGTAGCTTAAATATTGTGTATATTAGAGACCAGGAAATGTGTGTTTAAAGAACAAAGAGCCTGATGAACACAATTTCCATTTGGAAAATTGGACAAAAACTGTGTACCAACTTTTAGCAAAAGGAATTTAATCACACAACCAGTGTGCTAGTAGGTCGGGTCACAAAAGTCCGAATCGTAATGGATCACAATCCTACCTACCTCATCAATGTTCATGAGACTGGTCGCAAATTGTGACTCACTATGTTTAGATGCCATCATAGGTTTGTTTTGCGTGCTGGGGTCAGCAGGTCTGTGATCATGTTTGAAATAAAGTATTTTTTTAATGCAGCCCGTTTGTCCTCAAAGGAAACCGGTTGCATTAAAAAAGAAAAGTACTTTTGTATGTTTGAGAGTTGACAGTGGTCCCTGTACGACAACCTTATCCCCAACAAGCTTTTGTTTTTCCAACATTCACAAAGGGGAAGGGAATCCAAGGGCACCCCATCCCATTTGCTAATATATTGTCACCCCATACCAGGAGTAGGTAACTTTTCAAAGTTTTGCAACTGGATCATGGACGCAAAACATTGATACATACCATAACGAATTGCTATTAGTAAGGGACAACTTAAATGCACCCCAAACAAATAGCGATTTGTTATGCCTTTCTGGATCCATTTTGTGGTTCTGTGACATGTAATCAAATCACAAAATGGGTTTATTAGATTTAAAAAGAAAACAATGTTACATACGCAAACCCTGTGAATTTGTGAAAGGCAGGTTTTGTGACATCAACAAAATAGCTTTGCACACCAGCCCCCAACTATGTTACTCATTTACTTGTAGTAATGTTATGGATACTGTCATTTGATGTGTGGTAGGTGCTGATGGATAGCTACATGTTATTGGGTTTGGCAGTGCTCTTTGTTTTCCTATTCCACATTTTCTGTTATCTTGTTTATGCCTGTGGTTACATTTTATGTTATCAGTGTGTTTTTTTAGTAGGCTAACCACCTGTAAGGGTATCCAGGTACTCTGTAGCAGAAGTGAAAGGTCAGCCCTGGAGGGTTACTTGAAAAGTCAGTTCTTCCGCTTCTTGAAATGTCAAGAAGGGAGAAGTAGGCTCTTAGGTGATGTGGGAGGTCGAGCTATGCTTTAAGGACCAGGTAGGAAAAGGGGTGTCTCCCTGTTCTGCTTTTCTGCATGCGTGGGGTGTGTGCTAATAAGAGTCCTAATGGAAGTGCATGCAGCTGTTAAGGTAGGCAGCACTTGTGTTGTGGAGTACTTTGTAGATGATGGTGAGGAGTTTGAAGTGTGTTGCTTGTGTATTGGTAGCAAGTTTAGATCCCTAAGGTGTGGTATGAGGTGGAATCCGCATGAGAGGTTGATTAGTCTGTCTGCTTAATTTTAGATGGCCTCCTGTGTTGTGATCTGATTGGTTATCCCTGCTTACAGGGTTTTCCCATAGTCTAGTCTGTTGGTGATGAGGGTTTGGTTGATCATTTTCCCGGTGTTTCCTTAGGTATGGAGGTGGAACGAGACCACTGCGTTGACTTTGGCATTCATGTCCAGTTTATTGTCTAGGATGATGATTCTGAGGTTTCTCGCTTGCGAGCAAAGCATGGGGAGGGACCAAGCTCTGTGTGTCACCAGGTCGAGTCCTATGGCAAAGCATTTTTCCCAAAAACCACCACTAAGGTCTTGTCCGAGTTCAGTTAGAGGCTTTTGGATTCCATCCTGGTGTCCACTTCTGTCATGCATGTGATGAACTTGTTCCTGGCGTTGGGTGATTGTCTAAGAGGACCAGTATAAGTTGTGTGCCATCAGCATGAGCGAGGATGTTTATGTTGTGAGCTCGTGTGACCAGCAGAGTCATGTAGATGCTAAAGAATGTACGGCTGATTGAGGAGACCTGCGGGACTCAGCAAACAAGATCTTGTGCTTCATAGGAGTACGAGGGCATGTTGATGTTTGGGTTTTTCACACGAAAAAAGGAGCAGATCCATTTGAGGGCATGTCCCTAGATGACTGCTTCGTGGAGTTGTTTGATTAAAATGGGATGGGAGTTGGTGTTTAAGGCTGCTGATTGGTCTAGAAGGATGAGGGCATCAGTTTTCCCCCTGCTAAGGATCATCCGGATGTCATCTGTTGCTGCTATATGAGTGGTTTCCATGCTGTGTTTGGGTCTTAATCCTGATTATGTGGCGTTGAGAAGTTGGTGTTTGGGGAGATGGTCGTAGATGAACATGTTGATGGCTTTTTCCAAGACTTTGGCTGGGTAGCGGAAGAGGGATATTCATCGATAATTGGCGAGTGTGGTTGGGTCAGCCAAGGGTTTTATTAAGAGGGCAATGACTGCTGCGTGTTTTCATGGTTCCGAGAAGGTGGCTGTACTGATAGAGGTGTTGAGAATGGGGTTAAGGGCCTTGGTGATGGGGATTGCTCATTTGACAAAGGAAAGGGGGGACAGGGTTTTGTTGGAGGCCTTCATTGAAGGGTCTTAATGGTTAGTGTGGTTTCCTCTGTGCTAAAGGTGTCCCGTGTGGGGAACGTTTTGTCTTCGTTCCTCACTGGGAGACTTTTGGAGAGTGTCAGGGTGTTTGAGTGTGGGGCAAAGTTGCTATATATGATTGCGATCTTGCTGCAAAAGAATTTGAGAAGTTGTTACTGAGTTCTTGTGATGCATTGATGTTGCCAGTGGCAGCTGTGGGTGTGGTGAAGTCCTTAACTATTGCAAAGATGCTACTGCCTTTGAAGCTCACGTTTATTCTTTCAACTAGTGCTTCCTCTTCTGGGATCAGCTGGCGTTACCATCGCAAGGCAGCTTTGAAAGAGTTTTTTTCTACTTCCACCTTTGCGGGTTCTCCATTTCCATTGCAGTTGTTTGCAGTGTCACATTCTGATATCTTCTTTGCACCGGCTGGCTTGTGCGCTAGTCTTTTCTTTGTTTCTTCACTTCATGGCGACCAGAGGGTCGGCACAGTTGGTGATCCACTTGTTAAAGTTCTCAATGTCACATGCTAGGAGGCCCGTGGTTTTCGGTTTGTTTTCATAAAGGCAGTCTTCCAATCCGCTGCTGTTAGGTTGTTCCATTGTCGGCGGGCTGGGCAAGCTGAAAGGGTTCTTCTGGATTTATGGATGTCGATTGTGAAATTGTTATTGAGTGGTCTGTACATGTGATGGGTCTTGTTGCGTCAATCATAATGTTGTCCAAAAATGTGAATACGAGGTCTAGGAGGTGTCCGACACCGTGGGATCGCTCCATGATGCAATTGATAAGTCCAGGTTTCCGAGGTTATCAAGAAGGGCAGCGGAGTTTGGGTCGGTCCGGTCTTGAAGGTGGAAATTGAGGTCTCCAAGGAGGATGAAAGCTCTGAAGTTGATGACTAGCGGGCGATGAAGTCAGTTATGTTGTCTCGGGTGGTAGACTAGGGTTCCACTCAGGTTGAAATTTGTTGTGATTTGCTATCGTTAGGGAAAGTTGAAATTCTATTAAGGACTCGGATGCGACATTTATGCCTTCTTTCTTCACCTTATTCTCAACAGCAGCCATTAATCAAAACCTGAACATCCACTACATTTCCCATGAACACTTGGGAAAGAAGTAGAAAATAAACAGTCAATCGGGAAACAGCACCACAACATCCAATCAGCAGGCATAATATCCAAACATAGTCCCCTTCAATGCCCCTTCTCCCTCTTTTGTCGCTCAAAGTCAGCCGTTGGACCACCTTCATGAGTCCTGTTTTTTTATGTCTGTCCCTATAGTGAAAAAGGAAAATTGTCACAACAGTGCACCATAGCCCACTAACACCTGCGGAAGAACAGCAGTGTAAGTAGAGTGCAGGATATTCAGTCATATATATCAAGACAATCTCAAATCCAATAAGTTGTATTACTTACTCTTTACGGGAATGGTGAAATCTTCAGAGAAAATAACCAGGGTGGGATATCCTCGACTCAGAGTCGTTAATAGAATTGAAACTTTCCGTTAGGATAGCTAGGACATTTTTCATTCTATGTCAGGACCAGAGGTGATGATTATGCTAGTTTAAAGCTTGCTCACTATAAGGTGAGCCATATCCAGCACCGGCTTGAAGTAAAACCTCTTGAGACCGAAGACCAGTCCGCCGCATTGAAGATATCCTCCAAACAGCCACCCAAGCCAAATGCCTTGGAGGCCATTGCACCCCGTGCTGAATGGGCCCTAAAAATTCGAAGGTCAGTCCCTACTTCTTGCATCACCCACCTAACCCATCTAGCGATGGTCGGGGAGGAAACTGCCTTAAATGGCTAACGCAGGGCAATGAGGAGCTGACGCTCCCCTGGGGGATGAAACTCTTCAGTAAGTTCCTCATATGCCTTCAGGCATTGGACAACACACAACTTTGAGGATTCCTGAAATTCCGGGTAAGTTATTACTCTTCTGTGACACTTCGTTTGTCTGTGGAGCGTGAAAGTTACTCGGTTGGGTGAGAAGATCCTGCCCGTAATGTCTAATGCTCTCACGTCAGAGACGCGACGACGAGATGAGGCAGAGCAGCATAGCTAGCTTGGTGGAAAGTTCCTTTCTCGAAAGAAAAGGGTTAGGTTGCCAGGAGAGGAATAGGTTAAGCTCCTGGTTCAAATCCCAAAGAGCCGAATAGAGGGGCTCTAGTGGAAGGAAGAGTCTGATTCCTCACAACAAACAGTTCACAAGGGGGTATTCCCCAACCACCACATCATTGAGCGGAACATGGCTGGCTGAGATAGATAACCGAAAGGTATTCACCAATCTGTGCGCTAAACCACAAGAGGCCAAGTGTGCTTGAAAATTAAGAATGTGCACTACATCTGCAGCCACGGGATAAAGACTCCGTTGCATACACCAACGGGTCCATCTACCCCATGCGGACTGGTGTCTTTTGACTATACGGTCAGCCCAGGCCTTCTAAATGAAGATTTCAGCCGTATCCAAAAGTCCCGGGAGCACCCATTGACCCCTGTAATCTGCCATGCCATGAGAAACATCACGCCTTCCTGAATCAATGGATGCTGAGCTTGGTCAGGATTCAGGATGCTAGTTGGAAACCGGGGGAGTGGGATTGGAGAATCCCAAGAAAGTTCCAGAAGAACTGGAAACCCAACTTGTGATCTCCAAATGGGGGATGATCAGAACCACTTCTGCCCTCTGTCTCCTGACCTGAGCAGAGGTCCTTGTGACCATTGCGAAGGCAGGAAAAGCGTAAACATTTTCCTAGCTCCAGTCCTGGAGAAAAGCATCCGTGGCCACTAGTCTCGAGGCAAACCGGTCCACCGAGAAAGGCCTCCATCGGTCGTGTAGGAAGTGGAACACAAAGTCTTCTGGGTCGAGCCTCCAAAGACTGGATTCCCAGAAATTGCGGGACTGGAAATCGGCCACCTGGTTCTCCTGGCCTGTAAGTACTCCGCTGTGACTAATATCTGGCCCTCTAGGCAATACTGCCAAAAGCTGGCTGTGAGGTCCGAGAAATCTGTAGAATGAGTGCCCCCTAAATGATTGATATACAAGACCACAGAGATGTTGTCCATCTTGAGTAGGTCACAGGACTGGATAGAATCCTTCGTCCAGCAATTGACTGCAAAGTAGCCTGCCAGTAGCTCCAAACTGTTGATATGCAACCTCTGTTCTGTGGAGACCATAAACGTCCCATGGAGAAAGCTCCACATCTGGCACCCTAGCCTGAGAGAAACATGCTGTTTAGCGAGAGTACGTCTCAACTTGTGCCAAATCTTTGACACTTTTTTGATGGGCAGACTTAGAGTGGATGAGGTTGAGTCTATGCCTTAGACCCAGGAAGGTCAATCTCTAAGCCGGAGTCAACACCGACCTTTTCGCGTTCACCAAAAACCCCAGGCTCTAAAGGAGATCCACTGCCATTTGGAGGTGGACTGACAGTTTGTACAGGAACTGATCGATCGGGAGAGGATCGTCAAGATACACTATCAGACATATCCCCAAGCCCTCAGGTATTCCACCACCGGTTTGAGGACCTTGGTGAAACACCATAGGGCTGAGGAGAAACCGAAAGGCAGCACAGTGAACTCGAACATTTGCTGCTGCCACATGAACTGAAGGAATCATCAGTGAGGTGGGAAGATTGGAATGACGAAGTAGGCATCCTTACGGTCCAGCCGTACCATCCAGTCCAGGGGTCGAAGGAAATCTCAGCAGATGAATTCCCTCCATTTTGAAGTGGCACTAAACTAGCCACTCTTTGAACCCGCAGAGTTTGATCACTGGCCGCTGGCCCCTGTCAGTCTTGTCAAACAGGAAGAGATTGCTGATGAAACACCAATGATGGGAGTCAAAAGAGAAACGGTGCCTTTGGAGAGGGGAGAGGCAACCTCCTCATCCACCAGGGTGGCCTCCCGACCTGAGAAGTGAATGGGTCGAGGCCAAACCCCTTGGGAGGGTTCGCTGAAAAACTCTATGTGAAACCCTTGTACCATTTGAAGGACCCAAGCGTCTGCTGTGATAGAACTTCATGCCTGGATAACATTTGACAGCCTCCCCTTACCCTTAAAAGGGAAGAAGGGAGAACACTCACTAGGACTGGAGGAGGGCGCGGCTCCCTGGAAGCCTCTGCTACGTCGACTTCTCAGAGGACAGAAGTTCCCGAAGCGGAACTGATGTTGGAACTGGCCTTGCCGGGTGCCTTGCCCTCTGGAAGTGTATTGATTGGAAGAGCAGCCGGTCGAGCGACCCCTACCTCGACCTGCCCTTTGGAAAACACGAGAGGGAACACTTTTTTAATAGAGACCTGGGCCTTATCAAGGGAGGTAAATGTATTGACAAACTTGCTGAGTTGTTTCACAAATGGCTCCCCCAAGAGCCCTCTCTGAGCAATGGCACCCGCTTCCAAGTCTGCCAGATCCCCCAGCTTGGGGGTCATTTTGATGAGGAGGGAGCGGCGATGCTTGGTGGACAGTGCACAATTTGCGTTGCCCAAAAATGATTGCCCTTTGTGCCCATCCCGGAAGTGTTTCCGCAGAGATAAGGGAACCTGAGAGTTTGGCCTCTTTGGCTATACCCACAATTTTTGTAAGAGGACTCATGGTGTCCAGAAGCTTGTCCTGGCGTGCCCGCCAGGATCTATCTATCCCTTTTTGGGGTCTTTTATAAACTTCTGGAGGAAGGTGGGCATGCATGTGTCAATTTCTGGATTGAGGGCCACTTTCCTCTCCAGCGAGGGGCATGGGAGGTAGTTACAGGACTCCTTTTCCCGAGGTCTCCAAATGCTCCCCACCACATAGCTTGCGACCTCGGCTGGGGCCCATTTGTAAGACAGAGAGTGGAAACCTCATCAGGGCCAAGCATATCTGTAAAAAAACATAACCATTGTCTTCTACGGAGAAAGTAGCTGTGCCTCCCACGTCTTACGTGCTCAAATACATGGAGTAACAAAGCCGAAAATAGGTCTCTTCTCAGCGGCAGGCAGACAGTCTGCCCACCGCTGAGAGGAGAACCATTTTCGGCTCCGTTACTCCGTGTATTTGAGCGCGTAAGACGGAGGCACAAGAGTATTTATGATTCTACAGCTCTTTTCTCCGTAGAAGATGACGTTTTTTTTTACAGAGAGCGTCTAAACTAAATATAAAGATTGATTTAAATCAAGAGAACGACTCCAGATAGAGAGAGAGTGGCAACATATTATTTACAAAACGTCAAGGCAGAACGTTTAGGCTATGCTTATCGATCTACCAGATTACTTGAAACAATGTACGCATTACCAGAAGTCTTGGTCAAAAGGGCATTAAGCTGATGAAATTACTACATGTACCCACAGTTTTTAATAAGGACTCAGGTCGAGGGGAACTTTACAGTGCAATACAGAGAGACTTGTATTATTTGTCTTGGAAAAGATGGGATATCAGTAAAACCATTGAAACGTGTTGACGCATTGTTCACATAATGCGTGGAAGTAATTGGATCTGTAGACACTCAAAAAAATATATTGTATCCAGGCCTAGTTATAAAATTGTTCCAACGGATATGTCTTTTGAATGACAAAGCATATTGTCTATATTTTTATCTCTCTCTCCATGTTATGTGATGTGCTGTTGTTTTAAATGTATTAAATGTATTCGGTTTGTTGAGTGTTTTTATAAATTTATATGAAATTGAGATATAAAGTACTGATGAATTTTTTATGACATGTTTGTGATATGAAAATATGTTTTGTAAATAATAAAAATAATATTTTGTGATAATTTCTGGACTTTGTAATATATCCTTTGTGTCTAATATATGGGCTGTAATATTGGGTTCATTTGAACTCGTGATTCCATTGTGATCAGATCTCTCTTTTATTGTTTGTGGATGAACCAAGAGATGTTTTGATTTCACTTGTTTCTCTAAGGGGGGCATGGCTTCTGGCACCGCCCTGTAAATCGATACGTCCACTGCATCGTAGAAATCATCATCCCATGGAAGGGCCGACAGGGGGTCCTTCATCCCCTGGGAATCCTCCTCAAAATCCATTAGCCAGTAGAGTGTGGGTGAAAATGAGGAAACAATATGGGGGTAAAGCCCAAGAGTACCTGAGAGCCTGGGAGGTTTCAGAGAGGGAGGGGCTGGGCGGCACATAAAACATTTTGGGCGAGCACCTCACTTTCAGGTGGGTCTCAGACCCAGTGGGCATAAGCAACAAACTGTTACAGACTCTGCAGCAGAGCATCGGGCAGAGTAAGCGCAATAGGCCATAATTAGCTGGAAGCTGCCCGATTAACAGCACACACCCCTGCTGGGGCATAGTCCTCAGGCGGCAAGGCTCCGGACCTATGGTGCGCAGTCAGTCCTACTCTGTGAGGAAGTTCAAACTTGCACACTGTGGTCCCCCCAGCACCCTCTAGAGGTGGGAGGTCGCGACTGGAGAAGCCGCACCAGTAATGGCCACTTAGGAGTGCAGAGCGTTCCAGCGGCTAGAGAGACACCTCAGGAAAAAAATTAAACTAGATAGTACTGTGGCTAAGCCCGCCCAAAGAACAAACTTTAGCACTGCTATCATGAGAAATAAGCACAACTGCAAACACTGTTACAAGGTAATAAAGAGAAAAACCAGAAGTACTTATCTCTGCTGCGCAGCAGCGAAGAAAAAGGAAACAAGCATATACAATGCAACGGTTTCGCCTTTGGAAAAGTTAGGGCTATTGGCATTGTAAATGAAAAAATTTGTATTTGTACAAAGCCTTAAAAGGTTTAATAGAAGAATTTGGTCTGTTTGTTGTAGCATTTGCTAAGAATCCTTTATCACCGGACTATACTTTTTTTTCTGCTCCTCATCAGAAGATGGTGAGGTTAGATTATTTTTTTATTGAAGCCTCCCTCATTGATAATGCTACATTTGAGATATTCCCCCGAGTAATATCGGATCATAACCCAATCATGATAGAGCTAAAAACCTATTCCAGCATCAACGTAAAGCAGTGGTCGTTTGATCGAAAACTGTTGGCGGATTCAAAATATATAGAGCATATGGGCAAGTGGATTATGGAATTTTTTTAATTTAACAGGGGTAGTGTCTCTTCTAGAATTGTATGGGACACATTTAAAGCGGGTGTGAGAGGAGAGACTCTTTCATATTCAATCAATGAACAAAAAATTATTCGTGATAAAATGGACCGTCTACACAAAATAGTTAGCGATTGGGAACAGAAACTGACAAATGCTATAAAGAATAATCAGAATATCGAACGCATTAAATCTTCATTAGCTATTCATAAAGCAAAACTTTATGAAGCGTTTTCAGCTAAATTGGCAGAAGAATTTGCAGTTATGAGAGCACAGATATTTGAGATGGGAGAACAATCTGGCAAAATTTTGGCAAAAAGGATGAGACAAAAGGTGGCATCAACTTTTATTGGCGCAATCAAAGATGAGCTTGGTTTAATACACACTAAACCTGACGACATTTTAGAGGTTTTTCGACAATTTTACCTCAAGTTATATGCTCAAGATTCTTTAGACTATACTAGCGTTATTTACATTGCCAATAGCTTAATCTCTCGCAAATGTGAGACCTATTGTACCCTACGGACGAGCTCAGCAGACAGCAATTACTACCACACACACACACACACCCAGAGCCACACACACACACCCAGAGCCAGCCACACACCCCCAGAGCCAGCCACACACCCCCAGAGCCAGCCTCACACACCCAGAGCCAGCCACACACACCCAGAGCCAGCCACACACACCCAGAGCCAGCCACACACACCCAGAGCCAGCCACACACACACACCCAGAGCCCCACACCCACAAACCCAGAGCCGTCACATACACACACCCACTGGAGCAGTCACACACACACACTCTGGAGCAGTCACATACACACACACACTCTGGAGCAGTCACATACACACACACACACACACACATTCTGGAGCAGTCACATACACACACACACACTCTGGAGCAGTCACATACACACACACACTCTGGAGCAGTCACATACACACACACCCTGGAGCAGTCACGCACACACACACACACACACACTCGGGAGCAGTCACATGCACACACACACTGGAGCAGTCACACATGCACACACTCTGGAGCAGTCACACACACACACACACACTCGGGATCAGTCACATACACACACACACTGGAGCAGTCCCACACGCACACATTCTGGAGCAGTCACACACACACATACACACACTGGAGCAGTCACACACACACACACACACTGGAGCAGTCACACACACACACACACTCTGGAGCAGTCATACACACACACACACACTGGAGCAGTCACATACACACACACACTTTCTCTTATTACAGAACAGTCTGGAGACCCTGTGGTACACAGTGCCAGTCACTTGTCAAGATCTCTGAAATGACAGGCATGTCAGTATGAGTCATGCACCTGGAAGGGTGAGAGAGTTGTGACAGAATCAGTCAAGCCAGAAGTACCCTTGGGACATATAGCTTCGCTCCAGCACTACTCCTTCTCAAGACAAAAATTAAGCATGCAATAATTTTAACGAACTAAAAAAAACTATACGCAAAATATACATTTTACTCATACTGTAAGACAAGGTTGAACAGAGACTTGAAGGGGATACTAGCTCTGAATTATGAAACCAGGGGGCCTAATGGGCACTTGGCGATTCCTTAGTCCGATACTGGCGGGCAGTAAAGAGGACTTAGTTAGTTTACAAACCTGCTACAGACATCGGTTTACATCCCAATTAATCCTTTTATGCTTCAAAGGTAGAGCTAACAAACCGCACGAGTTTGACAATAAACACAAATTAGTAACCAGGATATTTTTTGATATAGACGATCACGTTTTTGATGTTTTCCGAGCCCTTCCGTTCGCATAAATAACAAAACTGACGTCAATTGTTTAATCAAATATTGGTCACCACTACGGTGACAGGATATTTAGTGTATGGAAAGGTCTTAAACATGTAAGAAGTGTAAACACTGTTCTGGCAGTGTGAATCACGTCACTCATCAGGCTTTGTCACGTCACTGATCAGGCTTTATATCAATTCAGTGAAAGATTGTCTATATCCATTTTCTAAGAACATTTGACACTTTGATAGGGAAGATCCGCAGTAAACACAGAGGTTTCCCAACTCTACCACGTGGCCCTTTTTCCACATCTTAAAATTATTGTACCAGCCGACGCACTTCTTCAGCACAGACATTTATCTGCCTATACTAAGGGTTTGTTAAATTATGCAGCAAGAGAAGACAGACTTCATGGCCTAATAAGGCCCATTCTGCAGTAGTCTTATTTCGCCATTTTAACATATTAATACTATCTGTGTAGAGGCTCCACCTCACTGATGCCTGAATATAGGCAATAAGCAAGTGAAATGTGGCGAATTAACCCTACAGGTGTGTGCCACTGCACGGAACGACGTTTGTGGCGTATTAAAGTCACTAGTTCCGTTCGAGTTACAAACCTCACTTAGTTTGGAATCTGCAAATTATGAAGCAGTTGGTGGATTATTTGGCAAATATGGTAACTATAAATGCGAAAATGTTGCTGCCGCATAATCAGAGTCGCTGCCTATACCCAAGCACCATGATGAGGTAGTTACACCAGAGAGATGTTACCCAAAGGAGAATAACTGCTCCCACCACTGAAACCACGCTCAGTAACACATCAAACGAACACATCAGCAGGGACGTGAGCAATTACGCGTACTATGACACAATCAAAAACACTAACGCATAGGTCACACAGGAATATGGAATTAATTAATAAAAGCGACTCTCTTCTGGTTTTGCACGAAAACGACATTAAAATGCACACATAGGGAAGAAAAACACATTTATGCACACAAAATGCACAGGAGGGCCCCCTCCCCCCCCCCCCAATAATCTAACTACATCTGATCTATCATATATTAATTAGATCATCGGTGTAACTTAGACAGGTATCCAGGATGCGCGTTTACAATTTGTTATTTAAGAGCCATCATTGATGTGAAACGAACAATTCCTATAATGCAAGAGACGAAATCAAGGATGAACAAGCACCGACTGGCACACGGACAGCGGGAGGGGGGCGGGAATGGACAGCGGGGGGGGCTGGAACGGGGACACGAACAGCGGGAGGGGGGCAGGAACGGGAAGACGGACAGCGGGAGGGGGGTGCGGGAACGAACGGGCACACGGAAAGCACTCACCTTGACCTGGACTTCCTCCGGCAGCGGTCGGCCGCGGAATGACGTAATTATTAATGCAAAAACGTTGCTGCCGCATAATCAGAGTTGCTGCCTATACCCAAGCACCATGGTGAGGTAGTTACACCAGAGAGATGTTACCCAAAGGAGAATAACTGCTCCCACCACTGAAACCACGCTCAGTAACACATCAAACGAACACATCAGCAGGGACGTGAGCAATTACGCGTACTATGACACAATCAAAAACACTAACACATAGGTCACACAGGAATATGGAATTAATTAATAAAAGCGACTCTCTTCTGGTTTTGCACGAAAACAACATTAAAATGCACACATAGGGAAGAAAAACACATTTATGCACACAAAATGCACAGGAGTGCCCGGCCCCCCAATAATCCAAGGACAGCTGACAGCGGGAGGGGGGCGGGAACGGACAGCGGGAGGAGGGGGCGGGAACGGGAAGACGGACAGCGGGAGGGTGGTGCTGGAACGAACGGGCACACGGAAAGCACTCACCTGGACCTGGACTTCCTCCGGCGGCGGTCGGCCGCGGAATGACCAAAATAAACATGGACGAACAAAAAATAAACCCCGCCCACCGCCGCACTGACGTCAAAAAAGGGGACGTATGAGAATAAATCTCAGAAACGCCCACGAGTCGCCTCGCAGAATGACGGACGCCTCTGTTTTCCAATGGCTAGCCTCCATTTATGGAGCTAGCCAATGGAAAACAGAGGCGGGACAAACAGCCATACTGCAAAACAAAAGATTTCGCCTGCGCGAAACGCTGCTTGCGCAGCTTTCGCCAGGTGAAACCTAAAACGGGCATTGAAGAGGGACTATGTTTGGACACTATGCCTCCTGATTGATGTTGTGGGGCTGTTTCTCCATTGGATGTTTATTTTCTACTTAGTTCCCAAGTGTTCATCGGATATGTAGTTGATGTTCACGTTTTGAGTAATGGCTGCTACTGAGAATAAAGTGAAGAGAGCAGGCATAATCCTCGCCTCTGGTTCTGACATATAATTTAAAGTTGAGTGTTCCATGTAGCTTATTCCGGCTTCAGCGAATACGGTGCAGATTAAGTTATTTTTGTAGACAATGGCGATACCTCCTTTGGGCCTGTTTAGGCTGTCTTTCCTGGTGAATTTGAATCCGGCGAGGATGGTGGTAGTGATGTCTGGGGATGAAGCTGTGATCCGTCATGTTTCTGTCAGAAAGAGAAGGTTTGGGTATTGTCGTTCATCAGGTCCCAGATTTCGGTCACGAGCTTGCTGAGTGAGCGGGTATTGACCCACATGCATGCTTGATATTGATGAGTAATGGGTGCGGGTGTGTTTTAGGTGTTTGCATGTATGTGTGGATGGGTGTTGTGGGTGTGTTCTTGGTGGGAATTGCGGGAAGAGTGGTGCAGGTTAAGACAAGTGGCTGAGGGAGCAGGTGAAATCTCCTTCTGTGTTGTGTGGCGCACCAGCAGAGGGTAGTGGGATGTCCAGGGTTCCAGGCGGGAAGTAGAACGGTAGCGTACTGGTGGCTAGGGGAAGTACCAGGGTTTTGGTGTGCCAGCGGCATACCTGCTGCGTGCATCTGCTATGCATCGGCGCTGTGGCCACCATTAAGTAGGTCCTGGAAAAGGAAGAAGTGCAGGGGCGGTGATCTGTGCTGAGGAGGAGCACGACAGCGGTAAAGGAGAGAGGCGAGGAACAAGTAAGGAATGAGAGAGAAGCGGGGCACAGAGAGGGCCGGAAAGCGGTGCAGAGAAGATGGAGGGATGGTAAAAGTAAGAAAGGAGCACAAACAGCGAGAAAAGGCCAAAAAAGTGTGAGATGAAACAGAAAATCGCGTCAGAAGGGGTGAAAGAAAAGAAGAATCAATTCGATGTTTAGTTGGGCCTGTGACCTAGTCAGCATCATGTGAAACAATGTTGCGTCTCGATTGTTTTGGAATTTTGCAGTTACTTATTGTAGAGTTTCTTACAAGTAGGTGTGACATCCCGATTTGAACTGGTTAAGAGTCATTTGTGGTTTCTGTCTCTCGCAATCAAAGCCAGTTTCACAAAACTAACCACTCCTGGTAGCTTTTTTCAATCTTAATCAATAAGAAGAATTGCATGTCTGGTACAAAGCATTCAGTGGATGTGGAGGAATAGCACTGCTATCATGAGAAATAAGCAAACTGCAAACACTGTTACAAGGTAATAAAGAGAAAAACCAGAAGTACTTATCTCTGCTGCGCAGCAGCGAAGAAAAAGGAAACAAGCATATACAATGCAACGGTTTTGCCTTTGGAAAAGTTAGGGCTATTGGCATTGTAAATGAAAAAATGTGTATTTATGTGTTGGTTTTGAAAACAGATAAATAAATGTCATTGTTATTTACATTGCCAATAGCTTAATCTCTCGCAAATGTGAGACCTATTGTACCCTACGGACGAGCTCAGCAGACAGCAATTACTACCACACACACACACACACACACACCCCCAGAGCCACACACACACACCCAGAGCCAGCCACACACACCCAGAGCCAGCCACACACACCCAGAGCCAGCCTCACACACCCAGAGCCAGCCACACACACCCAGAGCCATCAACACACACACCCAGAGCCCCACACCCACAAACCCAGAGCCGTCACATACACACACCCACTGGAGCAGTCACACACACACACTCTGGAGCAGTCACATACACACACACACTCTGGAGCAGTCACATACACACACACACACTCTGGAGCAGTCACATACACACACACACACACACACATTCTGGAGCAGTCACATACATACACTCTGGAGCAGTCACATACACACACACTCTGGAGCAGTCACATACACACACACACCCTGGAGCAGTCACATACACACACACCCTGGAGCAGTCACACACACACACACACTCGGGAGCAGTCACACATGCACACACTCTGGAGCAGTCACACACACACACACTCGGGATCAGTCACATACACACACACACTCTGGAGCAGTCACATACACACACACACACACACATTCTGGAGCAGTCACATACACACACACACACTCTGGAGCAGTCACATACACACACACTCTGGAGCAGTCACATACACACACACACCCTGGAGCAGTCACATACACACACACCCTGGAGCAGTCACACACACACACACACACTCGGGAGCAGTCACATGCACACACACACTGGAGCAGTCACACATGCACACACTCTGGAGCAGTCACACACACACACTCGGGATCAGTCACATACACACACACACTGGAGCAGTCACACACGCACACATTCTGGAGCAGTCACACACACACACATACACACTCTGGAGCAGTCACACACACACACACACTGGAGCAGTCACACACACACACACACTGGAGCAGTCACACACACACACTCTGGAGCAGTCATACACACACACTGGAGCAGTCACATACACACACACACTTTCTCTTATTACAGAACAGTCTGGAGACCCTGTGGTACACAGTGCCAGTCACTTGTCAAGATCTCTGAAATGACAGGCATGTCAGTATGAGTCATGCACCTGGAAAAGTGAGAGAGTTGTGACAGAATCAGTCAAGCCAGAAGTACCCTTGGGACATATAGCTTCGCTCCAGCACTACTCCTTCTCAAGACAAAAATTAAGCATGCAATAATTTTAACGAACTAAAAAAAAACTATACGCAAAATATACATTTTACTCATACTGTAAGACAAGGTTGAACAGAGACTTGAAGGGGATACTAGCTCTGAATTATGAAACCAGGGGGCCTAATGAGCACTTGGCGATTCCTTAGTCCGATACTGGCGGGCAGTAAAGAGGACTTAGTTAGTTTACAAACCTGCTACAGACATCGGTTTACATCCCAATTAATCCTTTTATGCTTCAAAGGTAGAGCTAACAAACCGCACGAGTTTGACAATAAACACAAATTAGTAACCAGGATATTTTTTGATATAGACGATCACGTTTTTGATGTTTTCCGAGCCCTTCCGGTCGCATAAATAACAAAACTGACGTCCATTGTTTAATCAAATATTGGTCACCACTACGGTGACAGGATATTTAGTGTATGGAAAGGTCTTAAACATGTAAGAAGTGTAAACACTGTTCTGGCAGTGTGAATCACGTCACTCATCAGGCTTTGTCACGTCACTGATCAGGCTTTATATCAATTCAGTGAAAGATTTTCTGTATCCATTTTCTAAGAACATTTGCCACTTTGATAGGGAAGATCCGCAGTAAACACAGAGGTTTCCCAACTCTACCACATGGCCCTTTTTCCACATCTTAAAATTATTGTACCAGCCGACGCACTTCTTCAGCACAGACATTTATCTGCCTATACTAAGGGTTTGTTAAATTATGCAGCAAGAGAAGACAGACTTCATGGCCTAATAAGGCCCATTCTGCAGTAGTCTTATTTCGCCATTTTAACATATTAATACTATCTGTGTAGAGGCTCCACCTCACTGATGCCTGAATATAGGCAATAAGCAAGTGAAATGTGGCGAGTTAACCCTACAGGTGTGTGCCACTGCACGGAACGACGTTTGTGGCGTATTAAAGTCACTAGTTCCGTTCGAGTTACAAACCTCACTTAGTTTTGAATCTGCAAATTATGAAGCAGTTGGTGGATTATTTGGCAAATATGGTAATTATAAATGCGAAAATGTTGCTGCCGCATAATCAGAGTCGCTGCCTATACCCAAGCACCATGATGAGGTAGTTACACCATAGAGATGTTACCCAAAGGAGAATAACTGCTCCCACCGCAAACCACGCTCAGTAACACATCAAACGAACACATCAGTAGGGACGTGAGCAATTACGCGCACTATGACACAACCAAAAACACTAACGCATAGGTCACACAGGAATATGGAATTAATTAATAAAAGCGACTCTCCTCTGGTTTTGCACGAAAACGACATTAAAATGCACACATAGGGAAGAAAAACACATTTATGCACACAAAATGCACAGGAGTGCCCCCTCCCCCCCCAATAATCCAACGACATCTGATCTATCATATATTAATTAGATCATCGGTGTAACTTAGACAGGTATCCAGGATGCGCGTTTACAATTTGTTATTTAAGAGCCATCATTGATGTGAAACGAACAATTCCTATAATGCAAGAGACGAAATCAAGGATGAACAAGCACCGACTAGCACACGGACAGCGGGAGGGGGGCGGGAACGGACAGCGGGGGGGGGCGGGAACGGGGACACAAACAGCGGGAGGGGGGGCAGCAACGGGAAGACGGACAGTGGGAGGGGGGTGCGGGAACGAACGGGCACACGGAAAGCACTCACCTGGACCTGGACTTCCTCCGGCAGCGGTCGGCCGCGGAATGACGTAATTATTAATGCAAAAACGTTGCTGCCGCATAATCAGAGTTGCTGCCTATACCCAAGCACCATAGTGAGGTAGTTACACCAGAGAGATGTTACCCAAAGGAGAATAACTGCTCCTACCACTGAAACCACGCTCAGTAACACATCAAACAAACACATCAGCAGGGACGTGAGCAATTACGCGTACTATGACACAATCAAAAACACTAACGCATAGGTCACACAGGAATATAGAATTAATTAATAAAAGCGACTCTCTTCTGGTTTTGCACGAAAACAACATTAAAATGCACACATAGGGAAGAAAAACACATTTATGCACACAAAATGCACAGGAGTGCCCCGCCCCCCAATAATCCAACGACAGCTGACAGCGGGAGGGGGGCGGGAACGGACAGCGGGAGGGGGGGCGGGAACACGAACAGCGGGAGGGGGGGGCAGGACCGGGAAGACGGACAGCGGGAGGGTGGTGCGGGAACGAACGGGCACACGGAAAGCACTCACCTGGACCTGGACTTCCTCCGGCGGCGGTCGGCCGCGGAATGACCAAAATAAACATGGACGAACAAAAAATAAACCCCGCCCACCGCCGCACGGACGTCAAAAAAGGGGACGTATGAGAATAAATCTCAGAAACGCCCACGAGTCGCCTCGCAGAATGACGGACGCCTCTGTTTTCCAATGGCTAGCCTCCATTTATGGAGCTAGCCAATGGAAAACAGAGGCGGGACAAACAGCCATACTGCAAAGCAAAAGATTTTGCCTGCGCGAAACGCTGCTTGCGCAGCTTTCGCCAGGTGAAACCTAAAACGGGCATTGAAGAGGGACTATGTTTGGACACTATGCCTCCTGATTGGATGTTGTGGGGCTGTTTCCCCATTGGATGTTTATTTTCTACTTATTTCCCAAGTGTTCATCGGATATGTAGTTGATGCTCACGTTTTGAATAATGGCTGCTACTGAGAATAAAGTGAAGAGAGCAGGCATAATCCTCGCCTCTGGTTCTGACATATAATTTAAAGTTGAGTGTTCCATGTAGCTTATTCCGGCTTCAGCGAATACGGTGCAGATTAAGTTATTTTTGTAGACAATGGCGATTCCTCCTTTGGGCCTGTTTAGGCTGTCTTGCCTGGTGAATTTGAATCCGGCGAGAATGGTGGTAGCGATGTCTGGGGATGAAGCTGTGACCCGTCATGTTTCTGTCAGAAACAGAAGGTTTGGGTATTGTCGTTCAGCAGGTCCCAGATTTCGGTCACGAGCTTGCTGAGTGAGCGGGTATTGACCCACATGCATGCTTGATATTGATGAGTAATGGGTGCGGATGTGTTTTAGGTGTTTGCATGTATGTGTGGATGGGTGTTGTGGGTGTGTTCTTGGTGGGAATTGCGGGAAGAGGGGTGCAAGTTAAGACAAGTGGCTTAGGGAGCAGGTGAAATCTCCTTCTGTGTTGTGTGGCGCTCCAGCAGAGGGTAGTGGGATGTCCAGGGTTCAAGGCAGGAAGTAGAACGGTAGCGTACTGGTGGCTAGGGGAAGTACCAGGGTTTTGGTGTGCCAGCGGCATACCTGCTGCGTGCATCTGCTATGCATCGGCGCTGTGGCCACCATTAAGTAGGTCCTGGAAAAGGAAGAAGTGCAGGGGCGGTGGTCTGGGCTGAGGAGGAGCACGACAGCGGTAAAGGAGAGAGGCGAGGAACAAGTAAGGAATGAGAGAGAAGGGGGTCACAGAGAGGGCCGGAAAGCGGTGCAGAGAAGATGGAGGGATAGTAAAAGTAAGAAAGGAGCACAAACAGCGAGAAAAGGCCAAAAAAGTGTGAGATGAAACAGAAAATCGCGTCAGAAGGGGTGAAAGAAAAGAAGAATCAATTCGATGTTTAGTTGGGCCTGTGACCTAGTCAGCATCATGTGAAACAATGTTGCGTCTCGATTGTTTTGGAATTTTGCAGTTCCTTATTGTAGAGTTTCTTACAAGTAGGTGTGACGTCCCGATTTGAACTGGTTAAGAGTCATTTGTGGTTTCTGTCTCTCGCCCTCAAAGCCAGATTCACAAAACTAACCACTCCTGGTAGCTTTTTTCAGTCTTAATCAATAAGAATTACATGTCTGGTACGAAGCATTCAGTGGATGTGGAGGAATATTGTGTAGTGCTGAGGATTCTGCTTCGATTTATGTACAGAATTATGTCAAACACAAAAGTACGAAGAGCCTTTCGTGTTTTGAGACCTTTGATTTCTATTTTTTTAGAATATAACGCAAACATAAAATTGTTATAACTACTTGTATAGGTTTGTGTTGTTTAGACAGGCTGTTCCAGCTGCATATCTTTCATTCAGTGCCAACAGGCAGGCTGGAATGGAGCAGAATTGGAACTATTTTGAAACTGGCTGGTGATTTACACTAACTTGAGGCATTCCATATCTTTTAGAGCTGAAATCTTGAAGGTCAGTGGTGCAATTCTACAACTTGTAATGAGTCCGTTTGGCTTCTAGGAACTCAGTGGCACTGTGTCAAGGCCACGCCGCTGCCGACGTGATAATACCTGGGCCAGCAAGAACTTACCTGCCTGTTGGCTTCAGTTTTATGTACAGAATCCCTGTTGTTGTTGACGAGCCGCTGTGAGCGGTGAGTCGAGTAGCTTCTTTTCCAAATGCTTATCACATTCAATGTCCAAACAAATGCCAGGATAATTACATACAGGCATTCTGAGACGAACCAACTAAACGCAAACACTCACATTTGTTACCACTCGAATACCAGTAACTAAAACATGAATCGCACAGATAATTTCAGATCAAACCATTTCAATCTCTAAAAACTTTGCGCAAAACTTCAAACTCATGTCACTTTTCTCAAACATATGTAGGTACCTTTCATCATCAATCTCGTTATTAACTTGAGTTTGGACTACATTCGCCCTTCTTAACCACAGGGATCTGGCCTGGCTTCTGTTCACTCCCACCTGAAGTGCGAATAGAATTGCTCTTTTACTGATTAACTTCCTTTTCTTTGGGGGAGCTTGTAAGCTTCCTTAAAGTCTCACTTTAAACATACCACTCTCACTGACCACTGTTTCTATGCCTCCTTCCCAAAATACACATACAAACAACAAAACAGATTTTGGCTTGGTCTTGTATCCCATGCACCTAATTACACAATTCTTTTATATATTTCAGAATTTTTGGCTAACCCCAACGAACTGCTGGATTTCCTTCCTTTCAAAAGAACTTAACCAAGTGGGGAAACGTGCAGTCATCCGATGTGCCTGCACCCTTTCATCTGTGACATTTCTTGCATTCATTGGATTAGATTTTTAAAAAGTGCTGCTATAGACTTAAATGGTGTGGTCCTGATGCAAGGGATACAGGATGCTGATCCTGTGACGGTTCCTCTTGAAGCTACTCTTCAGTCCACAGGCATGGTGGGGTGACTTTGGCCACAGAAGTAGACGTCCTTCAAAGTCTGTGGAAGTCCAGCCAAAAACCAATTGTCTATGGTGTCCGGTTACAGCGAAACCGACGGTTCCGTTTAACTGATGATAACTTCTGATTTAGGCAACCAAACTGCACTTCGATTAATCTCTCTAGTCCAGCAGATTTCGTGCAACTTCTGAAGGTCGGGTGTCGGTCTCCCAGGCTACACGTTGGCAGGCAGCGGCATTCAGGCGTTCTCGACTAATAACTTGCAAGGGCAAGTTTCTTCTGCTTTTGTGGCCCTGTAGCTGTAACAGAAAGTCAGCCAAATAAAAGGACTGCTTTTCCTCGAGCAGGACACCACAGGCACAGTCCTCTCTGCTAGCCTAAGGAGCCGCAGGTGCAGTCCAGTCTTGGTGCAGCCTCTCTTTGCTGGGTCCTGGGAACAGCATAACAGTCCTTTGGTCTACTCTTCAGGGCAGATGTGATCTGAGGTCTAGAGGCCAGGGGTACCACGTTTATGCTCAGGTTGTACCCTTCAGCGGCTGTAGCAACTACTAGCAAGTGGGCTACCAGGTATCCTCCTGCCTAGTGATTACTTCCTATGAAGTGTAGTATTCTGCCCTCTCCCAAGATGGCAGAACCCCTTTCTTGGTGAGTGGGGCTCCCTAGCCTACCCCAAAGGGATGGCTTCATGGGGCTACACACCCACTGCAAAACAAGTTTGGCAATAGGTTCCAGCTCTCCTCTCAGCACCAACCTATCTGCAAGAAACAAAAGAGCAGCCCCTTTTGTGTGTGTACACCATTTGCCCTTCAAAGACAGCTTCTACTTTGAAGCTCACCTTTTAGGCTCACACGAAGTTTGGCCTTCCTGCCAAGGAGAGGTCACACACCTTCCAATGGCAGGACCTTTGTGTTCCTTCCTGAGAGTTGTTCACACCTCCTTCCAGGACTGCAGTAGGATGCCTTGTGACCAGCAACAATAAATGGTTCTTTGGGCAACAAAGTGGCTACTTACTGAAGTTGCCAACTGTAAAAGTTACTTTAAATTTGACTCGCCCATCAAGTCTGGTTTAATGCAATGATTTGTTTGATATCGTGAAGTATCATATTTAGGGTTGTATGACGGCACAATGGGTGCAACTGTCACGCATGCCTTTACTTTGCTGTCAATACCACGCATTCATCATTACCATGCATGCATTGACAACAAACATATTTACCATGCATATGGCTTTACCACACAGGCCTTTACTATGAACATTTTGTTGTAAAGGCATGGTTGCTTAAAACATATGCGTACTAAAACATACCCAAGTGCGCAAAATCATGGCCCTGGCTGTGTTTACCTACCTGTGACAATTGGATGGTGCGCTTTGTCTGTTTTGTAACTCCGTAGGGATGGTCACAACAGGGGAGGGGCTGCTGCCGTGGACCTGCGTGTACTTTCTGCAGGCATATCCTTTAATGAGATAAAAAGTTGCAAGGCCGGCTGAGCCAGCACTCCAGTCTGATAAAGCTGAAAGTTGTAGGTTTTTTTTTTCTTCTTTTTTTTAAAGCTCATCATAAGTAGCCCTCATGCACCATCTTATACAGCTTATCTGTAACTAGCTGTTTTGAACCGTTTTATTCCCATGGTATTTCACAGGGCCCTGCTTACAGATCAAGGCCACGAGTAGAAGACTAAATTCAACCCAGGCCTGCTGTAACCTGTGGCTGTGATTCCAGTTGGGCCGTGGGCTGGGCCCTAACCTCCACCACTAGGTCCACTGGCCACTCGCTAATTCTACACCCCCCTCTTAGCCATTCACAGTCCCCCTGCCCGGCACTGCACCCTTTTCCTGTCTCTGAGCCCTCAAACCAGCTCCTGCCGCAGCCCCCTTTTTTTGTCCCTGAGCACTAAATCCGCCCCCTGCCGCAGCCTCCTTTTCCTGTCCCTGAGCCCTAAAACGGACCCCTGCTGCAGCCCCCTTTTCCTGTCCCTGACCCTTAAACTGCCCTTACAGCAACCCCATTTTCCTAGCTCTGACCCATGCCGGGTCCCCCTTTTCCTTACCATAAAACTGCCCCTTGAATCAACCCAGTTTTCCTAGGCCTAAGCCCTAAAAACGCAGCTGCAACTATCATAACACTTATGGCCATTACCATGCATCCTTTACAAAGAACAAGTCTTTAACACGCAGATCTGATTTTGTACTAAAGTCGTGCATGGTAAACACAATCGTGGTAAATGATTAGTTGTAACGGACATGCGTGGTAAAGACCTGTTCGTGTAAAGAATGCATGGTAATGATAATGCATGGTTAAGACCACGTTGTAATGGCTGCTTCCCATATTTAGCAGTCCCATTCAGGTTTTAGTACTGCTGAGTTGTCAGTGTGTAACCCTGCACTTGTCAATGGAGCTACTTACCTTTCTGCATACAAATGACAATGTGGGGTTGTTACTGTCAGGGCTTGTAAAAACACATCCTACTAGTCAAGCCTGCCTTATGGATGACTTATATGTATATTAAAACGGAAGGTTTTGGATTTGCCATTAATTTTGAATTTCAAAGTTGAGTTAGCACTTTAAAACTGCTGTGCCAGCCAGCAATGTCGGCTGAGAGTCACACTTTGCTTTGACAATAAGTGCTGCAGTCCACAAGAGACACTTTAACTTACAGGCCCTGAGATTTGTGGGTGAGTCAATTAGATATATACCTTTTAAAGGTCAGAGCACTGGCACCGAGCTCTGTTTAGCAGGCTTTTGTGTATCTTTAGAGTCTCATAGCCAGCAGCATCAGCCTACAAACTTGAAGGGGGGGGTGTAATCATGTAAAAAGAGACATTTCTTTATATAGCTACCCTTCTGAATAAAAGTTGATCAGCAAGTAACATACACCCTGGTAGTTCTCATCATTAAAGTGGAAGAACATGGACAGGCCATGTGCATTGACATGGTCAGTCCCAGGTCTGTGTTCCACTGTAAAGTCCAAACCTTGTAGGGAAATGGACCACGCAGCAGTTTAGGGTTCTCTCCTTACATCTGCATAAGCCACCTGAGAGGTCTGTGGTCAGTGTGAGCTCTTAAGTGAGTCCCAAACAAGTAGGGCCTCTGTTTATCCAGGGACCATACAACAGCAAAGTGTTACCTCTCAGTCGTTTGCCAATGCTGCTCTCTGGGGAGGAGTCATCTACTAATAAAGGCCACTGGTTGATCCTGGCCTCATCGTTTACCTGTGCCAGTCCCATCTTCAGAAGCAGCTTCTGTCTGGACAATTAACTATTTACTGAAATCAGGTGTTTTTAGGACAGGTGCTGGACACAAAGCCTCCATTAGGGTGTCAAAGGCCTTTTGACACACCTCAGTCCAGATAACATTTCTGGGTTGTTTCATGGAATTGAGTTCTGTCATTGGTGCTACAATAGTACCATGCCCCTTCATGATTTTTCTGTGTACCCAGTCAGGCCGAGAAAGGCACTAATCTGGGTCTGAATCTTAGGAGCCTCCCGAACCACGATGGTCTTAATCGTGGGCTGGAGAGGTAATATATGACCTCCACTCCCTTGGTGCCCCATGTACACCACTGAGCCTTGTCATTAAGGAAGGCCAGGTGTTCTTCCCAGGCGGAACTGAATACAGCAATGTCATCAAGATAAGCTGCATTGAACTTTCCAGGCCTGTTCACTAACCTCTGGGAGGTGGCAGGTGCATCATTTTAACCAAAAGGGCATCACTTTAAATTGAAAGTGGCCTTCTGGAGTTGAAATAGCAGACTGTATCTTGTATGAGGGCTGTCAGTACCCTGAAGTCAAATTAAATATACTTAGCTACCTGGCAGCCCCCAACGTATCTAGGAGCTCATCATCTCTAGGTATGGGGTGATCATCAGTCTTAATGACTTCATTCAGGCCTCTGCGGTCTACACAAACATCATCTCGAGGTTCCCACCTTTTAGATTGAGTTTAGGCACCAGGAACACTGGGCTGGCCCAAGGAACGTTAGAGGGTTCAATCATCCCAATCTCTAGTATCTTGGCAACATCAGCCTAAATTGTAGCTGTGACCTGGTCTGGCAGCCTATAGATCTTACATTTGACAGGCAAGCTGTCACCTGTGTCCAGTTCATGAACACACCTAGTTGTCAGCCCTGGGGTCAATGAGAACAGACCGGCAAACTGTTTGAATACTTTGTAACAGTCCTTCTGCTGTTGGTCTGTCACAGTGAGGGAGAGGATTACTCCTTCCACATAGCAACTTTGGCCTACCTTGATAGTAGATCAGGGAGAGAATCTCTTTTCTCCTCTTCTCCTCCACCTGTCACCTTGATCATGCTCATATCTGCTCTGTTGTAGTGTAGTTTCAACCTGTTGATATGGATTACCCTGTGAGGGGTCTTTGGAGTACTTAAGTCCACCGGTAGGTGGCTTCCTCTTTCTTTTCCAAGATTTGATAGGACCCAGCCCACTTGTCTTGGAGGGCCCTAGCAGTCACAAGTTCCAAAACCCACACAAGCTGTTCTATTTGGTATTCTACCAAGGAGGGCTTCTGGTCAAACCAGTGCTTGATAAGCTCTTGGCTGGTCTTCAAATTCTCGTTTGCCCTAATCATGATCTCTGCCATCCTAGACTGAAGGCCTAGTACATAGGCCACTATGTCCTGTTTTGGCACTTTGATGGGCTTCTCTTATCCATATCTGACCAAATTCAGTGGACTTCTTACAAGGTGACCTAACAGTTCAAAGGGGCTGGAGTCTGCTCCTTTTGGAGGTGCCTGCCTGTAGGCAAACGGCAAGCAGGGAAGAACAACATCCCAACTCCTTCCGAGTTTTTCTGGTAAACACATTATTATGCCTTTCAAAGCCCTGTTGAATCTCTCAGCCAGACCATTACCTTTGGGATGGTGAAGTGCTGAACGTATAGGTAACACCACACTCATCCCACATTGCTTTCAGATAGGCAGATATAACGTTTATGTCTCTGCATGAAATTACTAACTTAGAGAAACCTACTCTGGTGAAATACTAAGTAGAGCCCTAGTTATTGCAGGCACAGTGTCTCTCCTGAGTAGAATTGTTTCTGGGTACCTTGTGGCATGGTCTACTACCATCAGTGTCAACCTGTTCCCTGATGTAGTCTGAGAGCCAAGGGGACCAACAATGTCTATTCCCACCCTCTCAAAGGGAGTCCCCTCCACAGGTAGTGGTATTAGGGGACCCTTTGACTTGACCTCAGTTTTGTCACTTACTTGACATTTGAGAGGAGCAACAGAACACCTTGATTTACTCTGACATCTGTGATTGATCAAAGTGATTGACTAATCATTCCCAGGCTTTTGACTTGCAAGCTAGGGGGATGTCACAGGCCAGGTTGAGGAGGAATTCTCTGAATTGCTGGGGCACCACTACTCTCCTGGTTGCCCTTGGTTTGTGGGTCCCTTGCCTAACTGTACAGAATTCCTTCATCCCTATATACCCTATGGAAACTACTTTCATCCCCCTATTCTTGACTTTCAGCTAATTCCCTCAGGCCTTCAAGAATGGGACAAGTCCTTTGCCCTTGACACAAGTCCTCTCTGGAGGGACCTACTTCCCCCTGAGGTTTCGCCAACTCTGACAGGTCTCTCAAGGGAACATACTGCTTTTCAGGATCCAGGTCACTCCCCTACAGATTGGACTCCCTCTGGGCATTAGGACTCTGGGTAGCAGGCCGCCCAGACGCCCAGCCATTTCTCTTACTTTTAGGGGTCTGGGTCATTCATCCAGACTCTATCCATCCTTAACTTCCCTGTAAGGCTTCCTGTGCTCTTGTTGTCACACACACCTACTCAGCGAGGCCCAGTATTGCTGCATGAGCCCTCGTTTCCACACCTGCCCAGGCAGAAGTGTCTGGGTTATTTCTAGACCACTCCATCGGATGGCAGGTACCATAACCACCTTCTTCTGGCCAATTACCTCTCCCCACTCAAATTCCACCACAGCAATATCATGGGACTTTGTATCATTGTTAGGGTTTCCTATCTGGAGCACCTTATTGGGAATGACTTGGTCTGGGGAAGACAGCTTGGCCATGAGCATGCTTATGATGACACCTGTATCCCTCATAACCTTGACTTCAACCCCATTCATACTTGGCCACTGTCTGTTTCCATGCTAGAAGGCCATGTAGCCAAGGGTTCAACTTCCACCCTACTCACTGTATGTAAATGTAACTCACTGATACTAGAGTGCCTCAGTACACCCACTGGAATCCCCAGGAATAACTTGCGTTCCTACACTGACAATGCCCTTGGGCGGACTTCCAGTGGAAGGATTCTTGGTGCACTCAGAGTCTCCCTTCTTGTGTCCAGGTAGCTGTCAGTCATAACACAACCCAGCCTTTGAATGAGCATAATTCTTTCTCAGGTACTCCCTCCCCTTGAACTGTGACCAGCACCAGGATTACCCCCTCGCCCCAACATTGGGCATTCTTTTGGGGACCTTGAGAGGACTCTTTCTTTTTATCTTTGCCCACCTTTTCTTTTGGAGAGGGGCCTGGACCCATTTTTAGGATCACCTCCATTGGACTTCTTGGGCACCATAGTACACACCCATTCATCTGCCATCTTGCCCCCCAGCTCTCTGGGACTAGTTAGCTTTGAATCTCCAATGTGGTGGTGTAACATCTCAGATAAACAATTTGTAAGGGTATGCTTTTTAACAATCCAATTATAGAGACTTTCATTATTACCCACCTTGTTATCTTTAATCCAGCCATCCAGTTCCTTTACTGAAGCATCCACAAAGCCCACCCATGTCTGTGTTTGCCCCTTATGTGTGTTTCCAAATTTCTGTTAATACTTCTCTGGGGCAAGACCCAATAGCTCTACAAGTGCTGCTTCCATGTGAGTGTAAGACTCTTCCACCTCATCCTCTTGTGTCATGAGCCTATCTCTCCCCACCACTAAAACCAGTTCCCACAATAAGGACCCCCACTGCTGGGCACCCACCCTTTTCATCTTGAGAGCTCTCTCGTAAAATGCCAGCCACCTGTATACGTCATCCCCTCAACATACGTTGGCACAATACCTTTGGGCAATCTAGGATCATATGTATCCCCTGCAGTTACCTCAGACTTTCTGTTGCTGTCATCAATCTCTTGGGACTTCAAGCCCAGATTGTCCCTTCTCTCCCCTAGCGCCAGTCCCCTTTCTTCCACGGGCAATTTTCTTTCCTCTAGGTGTAAGAGACCATTGGGCTTCTCTCTCTGCCACATATTGAGTTGCACCTGGGGCGGATGGCAGAGGATGGTCCTCCTGTCATCATCATTTTCCCCTGTGGGGCAAACTTTTTCTCCAAAAGTGCTTTGGCCCTGCAGACTTCTTCCCAGGACCTGAGAGCTCTCATGAGTTTCAGTTTTTTTGCTTAGGCTTCCAGGCAGACGTTTCTGTCTTTGCACAGGACTCTCAAATCATTGATCCTAAGAGTGGCCTTTTAATGACTTCCAGAAGCTATGCATAATATTTGACAAACTTTCCCAAATTTTTCATATTTTTTTTAAAACTCTCTAAACAGTATTTGGGAGACTCCTAAACTTGGTAACTTGATTGGAAATCACAAGAACTTCCTTCAAGGTGCTGACGTCACAGATTTTTGACATTTCAAACGTATTAACCAAATGGTACTGGATCCCACCACAAGGCACTAATGTAAGGACATTGGTGTATTATATGGTGTGGTTGTCAGACCTCACAATGTAATAAACTCACTACCTGTACTGGGTCAAGTCAGATTCACTCGAAAAACATTAGCTCAACTCTGGGTAGCTGTGGCTCTGACCAGTCAGGCTTTATAAAAGGAACAAGTGTAAAGTATTAAGAAGTACAAAGGAACAAAACTCAATAAAAATCTGACCTGAAATTCTAAAAATAGTTTGTATTTTTATCTTCAAAGTGATACCATAACAACATGTATGAATGTTTGCGTCTGCAATTGAATGTTTGAGTCCGCCCTTCCCTTTTGCAAATGCAGGGGAAAATATTTTTAAAGGGCAGGCAGTGGTCCCAGAGAAACGAAAATGTTTCATTTTTTTTGTTTGTTAAATGCATCCCATTTTCCTTTGAGGAAAATGGGCTGCATTAAAAAAACTGCTTTATTTAAAAGCAGCCCCAGACATGGCGGTCTGCTGAACCCAGCAGGCCACCATACCTGGGGGGAGGGCCTGCCATTCCCAATGGGGTCGCAAATTGTGAGAGGCTCATTATTATTCATGAGCCTCTCAATTTGCAACCCCATTGGGAATCGCAAACAGTGTGATACACACTGTTGTACATCCAAAATAGCACCTCGCAAATTGCGTGTTGCAAAAAACTCGCAATTTGCGAAGCGCTATTTGGCGCATCATACATCTGGCCCTAACTCCAATAATATATCGCCTAAATTGTCCTGTCTGAAGTCTGAATAGTAAATCAAATAATGGCAAGTCGAGGTAATGATTATAGGTGATGTGAAGATCAGGTTGCTTTTTTGATCAGTCACTGTGATGTGGAGGGAGGCTGAGTAGGGTGTAACAGAATGCCCATAGTGAAGAAGTACTGAGTAGACCCTCAGTGAAACTCCTGTTGGGGGTGGAACCATGGTGCCCAATTAAGTGACGCCTTCCATGAATATTGATGGCACGAAAGTGAGGAACACCTACAAAATGTGAATGTCCACTTGTGTCCAGGTGAATGGTAATGGGTATTTATTTATTTATTTGAAGGTTTTATATAGCGCGAATAAGACCCTTGCGGGTATCAGAGCGCTTTACAAGGAAGATGTTGGACACAGGTGCATGCATAGAAAACATATAAATATATGTGATTCCGATAACCGGAGATCATTAATAAAGACTGCTACTTATATCACAGTGGAAAGTACATAATTCAAGTGAGTTTCGCCATGAGAATCGCTTTCACTTCTTTTATGAAGTAGGCAGTGGAAGGGTTCAATCTTGTTTCTGTAGGCAAAGCATTCCAGATCCCAGGAGCCATTCCAGAGAAGGTCCGGTTGTATGTTTTCTTCTTGGCAAATCGTTGTGGTTTCAGTAGAAGATTCCTGGAGCTCCTAGAGGACCTATTACCAGCAGAGAGCACCATTTTCTGAGCTAAATGACTCGGAGTGTTGTAATGTAAGGCCTTGTGTGTCATACATGCAATTTTCAAATGAATTCTAGCTTCGAATGGCAGCCAGTTGAGGGCTCTAAGGTCTGGGGAGATGTGGGTGTTTCCTTTTGAACCTGTGATGAGTCTTGTGGCTGAGTTGATAGCGGCTCTTAGCGGGGCTGTCGTTGATCTGGGGAGGCCGCAAAGGGCTACAGCCCCATATTCCACTCTTGGGATTACTAGGGCTTGAACTGCTTGTTTGAAGTAGTTTGCTGGCAGGGAGGGTTTCAGTCTTCTTAAGGTGTTCATGTAGAAATTTGCACTTTTTGTGGAGGCGCTGATATGTAGCTGCATCCTTAGGTTTCTGTCCAGTGTCACCCCCAATGATTTTGCTGATTCGACAATGAGCGGTTGTCCTTTGAGTGATGTAAGGTGCTTCATCCATTCAAGGATGTTGGACGATTTTTTTTTGGGGGGGGGGCGATTAAGAGGAATTGCATTTTGAGGGAGTTTAGTTTCAAGTGGTTTTCCGCCAACCATGCTTGAGTTTTTTGTAGCTTTGAATTGAGAGATTTGATATCCTCAAGTGAATGGATCTTGATGTAGAGTTGGGTGTCGTCTGCATACATGTGAAAACGGACATTGGGGAGACTGAGAAGTTGGGTGAGAGGCTCCATGAAGAGGTTGAAGAGTGTGGGTGTAAGGGAAGAGCCTTACGGTACTCCTAACGTGACTGGGACGGGGTTAGACAAGGATTGATTGACCTTGACTCTGAGATCTATTTTGGAGGAAAGAGGTAAACCATGAAAGCACGGATCCAGATAGTCCCATTCTGTGCTTTAGGAGCTCTAGCAGGTTGTCGTGTTTGACAGTGTCAACTGCCGATGAAAGGTCGAGCAAGATAAGTAAGCAGGCTTCGTTTTGGTCAACGATTTTTAGTGTATCGTCTATTATGTAGGTCATGGGCGATTCTGTACTGTGACCTGCCCGGAAGCCTGATTGGTATTGGTTGAGCAGGTTAAATTGCTCAATGTGATTGATAAGCTGCATGTGAACACATTTTTCTAGGAGCTTGGCTAGGGTGGGGATGTCGGATATCATATATATCGGATGATAGTTGTTTAAGTCTGATGGGTCAGCTGTTGTTTTTTTAAGGATAGGGGATATCTGACCTGTTTTCAGGATTTCTGAGATGGTTTCTTGATGAAGGGAGGTGTTGATAATCTTAGTCCATGACGGTAGTAGCAGTGTAATTAAATCCTTTAAATAGTTAGCAGGAAGCAGGTCAGTGAAGTGACTGGAGGGCTTCATGGTTGTTAGCCTATTTAGTATAGTGTCTTCACTGTAAGACTTGAAGGTAGACCAGGAAGCGTTGTTTTTAAGGTTGAATTTTGTGGTGCCTTTTGACTGGGTTCCCTGTCTGGGGCCCTGAGGAGTTCTTCTGCGTGTCCGTAAGGGTTAAAACGTCATTAAGCAAGTCGGTTTTTATGTTTTCTGACTTCATAATGAAATATGAGGCAAATTCCTCACAATTGGGTAAGGTGTCTAGGGTAGTGTTGGGGTGGGTGAGTGTACTCTTGGTTTGGGCTTTGATTAGATCGAATAGTTTTTTGGGGTGGTTCTTGGCTTGGTCTAGTTGAGTACTGAAGAAATCGGTTTTAGATCTTCTGATCTTTCTAAAGTAGGAGTTTCTAGTGGTTCTTAGTAATTCGAGGTGGTCAAAGGACGGTGCAGATCTCCAGCGACGTTCAATTGCTCTTAGTGATCGCCTGTCTTCATTTAGCCTATCGTCATACCAGGGGTGTGAGTCTTTTGTGGTGGTTCTTTTCAGTTGTAAGGGGGCTATTTCATCTAATAGGTTGTTCATGAATCTGTTCACAGATACCTTAGTGATGTGATAACTTGGTGAAGTCTAAGGAACAGAGGACCATGGAGTGGAAGTTCTAGCAGAGATAGCTGTGTTCACCACCTTTAAGAGCTGAGATAAGCTGGAATTGCCAAGCTGCACACCATGAGTAGACAAGGTGTTGCTGCAATAAGACACAGCTGGATCATAGTTGTTGTTTTGAGAGAGACAAGAGAGCATGCCCGACTTCTGGCATTGTGGTTTTACGTGCTGATTAGTAAAGTTACCTCCGATGAATGTGGGTGTCTTCTTTGTTGAGTGCAAACTCCGCAATTGACAATGAAGGTCTACTAATTTAGAGCCCATTTTAGAGGAAGGCACTTCAATACTTCCTATAAAATGGATCTTGTAACTTGCAGAAAGACCCTGCCGCTGGTTATGTGCCTTGTTGCTGCAATCGAATAATTGAAATAATAATAATTTGCTGTGGAGCAACGATCTTATGCGCCACAGGTTGGGAGGGGATGGGGGAGGGGACTGTCATTCATGGTCAGTTATATTTAACCATTGCAGTTCGAAACGTAAAGCAGAGACACAAATATTCATTACTAGAAAGGGTAGGATTGAAAAGTCAGTCTGTCTATTTGAGGCTAAATTTGACAAACCGAATAAGATGATATCTTTGTAGAAAGGAAGGAGAGTAGCGTGAATAGACCCTGGAGAGTGCGATGGGTGGACCCCATAGCTTGCCTGTAGGAGAAATTATGGTGAAAGTAAACAAACAGGAGCTCAAGGTTGGAAAATGTGATCAATCAAAACCATATTAAAGTCCTGGGGTTCCCTAGGGGTATCCAATGTGAAGACCATTTTCCGTTATTAAAAATTGGACGATGGAAGTGCTGGAATTAGTCAAGGGGGAGGACCCTGTTCTTATGGTTAAGTCCCCAAGTAATACATTAGGCATACTGAGGCTACCCAAAGCACACCTTATAAATTGCTCTTTTGAATTCTAGCTAAGTAATAGCTTATTCCAGGATCAGTAAACCCTCTATTAAACAATAGGACAAAGTGCAGCAGACATCATTTTCAGAAGCGAAGATCCAGGCGGTTTGAAAGTAAATTCACTGTCAATCTTCTTGTAATTTCATCAGTTCCCTATTAGTATTCAAAAAATTTTGTATACAATCTCCCAGCACGTAATTTGCCAACAAGTGTTTCGTCTTGCACTAAGACTTTCTCAAGGCATAGGTACTGGTGGTGAGTATTCCAATATCAACTTGAACGGAGAACAAACGCCGATTTGTCCAAATAAGCCAGGCCAAATTTTAAAGTTCCTCTCGGAATCCCAACAAGGAATCTGGGTGTAGGTAATGAAGGACACAAATAAGGTCCCCACGAGAGCCTGATGTAGGTCAACCAGACCGTCACCCGTTTTCAAGATAGTACCAGCCCCAAAAGGTTTTGTCAGCCGGCCAACAATTGATTTTAATAACTTTCAATTGCATGAAATTTAGCGGCGTAGTTTGTATTGTAAGTCAGTTGTAGGCTCTGACCCGAGTCACAAACACCCGGTGTAATTACCCAGAAGAGGCACTGCAGGGTCGCTGTATATCCGGTAAGACTAGGAGCCCTGCAGGTGCTTTGGGTAGCCTCAATTTTGTTTTTGCTAGTTGGTCTTCACTCCTGTGTGTACCTACAGCACCTAGAGGTAGTAGGTGCTTGGGGCGGATGAAGCACCCGATTTTTATATACATGTTGTGTATCATATCAATTGTGTCACGCCTTACACGGTTTACTTAATACAATCGTAGTTGGTGAGTTGTGCAGACGTTTCCTTAGGGAACACTACCACCTAAATCTTGCAGCGTTAGGCATACTATATTGACTGTTGCAGATTAGGAAGGAAGCCCAGCATGAATGTTATGGACAACAGATGAGAGGGACAAGAAAAGTGTTGTGGCAGCAGGAAAACTGAAGAAGACTCTGTATGAGGACCGGAGAATCTTATTGCTACCTGAACCTGTGTCAAAAACAATGAAAAAGAAGAACTCTTAAATGTAGAAAATAAATTCTTAATCCATGAAATATTGGCTCTTGTGGAGCTCAGAGCGTGATGGAGAGCTTTTGAAATAGGTTACAAAAAAGTGAGTGAAAATGTGGTGAGGGGTAAATAAGGCGGGAAGATGACAGGTGACTACATTTCCCCAAAGATGAATATATGCTTCATGCCAATGCCCTAAAACAGCGACTACTACTTCGTGGATACCCAAGTTAACTTTTGAAGCATGCGTTAAAAGAGCTTGGTGGACACCAAGAGACACCCTCCTCCCAAAAAAGACAGGAAATGTCCGAAACAGAAAAGTTTGTGTTTCAACTTTCTGCCCCACGTCAAATTGGCTGAAAAAACAGATCTGTCAAAATTGGCACCTGGTTAATGAGTTGGACGAACACCTTAAGGAAACGCCATTGTTCGCGTTCAAAAAATATAAGAGTGTGGCCAACCACATAGTCAGAGCAGCAATGCCAATGAAAAAGCCCCCATCACTCAGAGAATACATGAATTTACCGTCCATCACGGGCCACCATCAATGTGGAACATGTGTATGTTGTCCGCTGACAATGGAAGGAGACTTGTTCCAACATAATGGCATTTCATGGAGGCACTCAAAATTTACAAACTGCAAAACTACGTTTGTTATTTACGGCATTGTATGCTCTTGCAACAAACTTTACATAGGAAAAACAAGTCAAGAGGTGAGACAGCGAATAAACCAGCATAAATCGCGAATAAAAAAAGAATATTCTCACTGCACCACTCGTCCAACACTGGACAGAATACTCACACTCAGAAAAAGATCTGAAATGGACTGTAATCTCCAAGGTGGAACCCGACCCGAGAGGGGGTGACCTAGAAGCAAAATTGTCTTCACGAGAAGCGACTCTAATTTTAAAATATAATTCTGCAGTCACAGGACTAAATGAGATGTCAGAATTATACCATCTCTAATACACCTGTTCACATTAAGTTGGATGACTAAAAGGACAGAAAGAAGAAAAAACTTAAACTACATGGGCCATAATACACCAATTCCAACGCACCACCACACCTATGATCCATCAGGTCTGGCAGGACATTCAACCTTATACACTAAACTACAATTCCCAGGATTCGATTAGATTCAGACCACAAAAACATTTGTTCTTCTATTGGGGAATCAAGATGAAGGAACTTTTTCCCCCAAAAATCGGAGGATAACCTTCCTCGAAAAGTGTTTGAATGGAATTAAAACTTCATTTTTGAGAATTGACGTATTGTCTACGGACGAGAACTACATCCCCCACAATGCCGGGCGCCAGACAAGCGTCATCTAACAGCGCCGGGAAAGGAACAGACCGAGAGTGCAGTAGCGGACTGAGTTACGCTGTGACGGTCGATAGGAGAGAGATTCCATGAAACAAGGTATTTTACTAAAAGGATAACCACCATCTGATAGGAACGCATACGGCGACACTCTGAATCGCACTAATTTTCAAACTGCCGCGGCTTAAGGCAGTGTTAGACACAGCGGCGCTCCAAGCGGGATACACTTTTATTGCGCAAAGACTCACCCCAAACAATTGGCATCAGGTCTCCATTGCCACGAGACAAGAACGGATGTCTACCGCGCTTAAGGACTAAGGGCCATATGTATCATAGTTCCGTTTTGTGATTCCTAAATAGCGATTTTTAAGGAATCGCTATTTAGGAATCGCAAAATGGTATGTATGAAGAAAATTGCTTTTTTTAGCGATTCCTTAAGTTTCCTTAATTGCGAATTCGTCATTTTGCGAATTCGCAATTAAGGAATGATTTCCAAGGCATTCCTATGGGCCAGGAGGCCCATAGGAATGATTTCCAAATAATTCTCAAATTGCGAATTCGCAATTTGCTAATCGCAATTTGAGAATTATTGCAAGGGTGCAGGGGTGTCTCAAGGACACCCTGCTGCACCCCTGTAAATTACATGTGTGTGCATATGGCACACATACATGCCAAATGGGCATGTATGCCACCCTGACAAATGCACAATTGTGCATATTTGCAAGAAATCGCAAATTACCAACAACTACAAGTTGGTGGTAATTTGCGATTTCTAAACCTCAAATCGCAATTCTTAAAAGCTTCTTACATAGCATTTAAGGAATCGCAAAATTGCGATTCCTTAAATGCTATGGCAAATTAAGGAATCGCAAGTATTTGCGATTCCTTAAGATGCGAATGTTTCATACATTTAAAATCATGCAAAATAGCCTTTTGCGATTCGCAGAGGCCGAAATTCGGCGAATTTCGGCCTTTGCGATTCCCAAAAGGCTTGATACATATGGCCCTAACTGTTGCTGTTCAAATGTTTGATGGTCTTCCCCATAAAATCGACTCCACAACAAATATATTTGTTTCCATCTCACACAGGAATTGATCCACTGAAACTAACATTGGTGAAGACAGCACCTTTCTCACTCAAGGAGGATTCCCCTTCTTTGGGAAGGTAATTACATGCGAATTATGAGCCATATGTTGTTTCTCTGAGTGTGTGTATCGCGAAATATCACATAGTGGTCTCACTTTGTCCCGTAGACGACGACAACTTCTCACATTGATTGTACGTGGTGGATTTGTTCATCAACTTTCGAAAAGTGTCATAGTGTATTGGAAATAGGAGTCACACAGGATTGTGTAGAAGACAAGGTAATTTAGCGGAGGACACTCGTCTGTTTTAAAGTTGAAGGTTTCTCTCATGGGTTAGTGTAGTAAGAACTGTTGTTTCATTCTTTTGCGGGATTGATTCCTCAAGGTCCTGAAGAGAACCCCCATGATTCAGGGGTTTCGAAACGCTTCGACCTTCTTTTCTTTTCTCAGGCTAATCTTGGGATAATAACATTGTAAAATATCAAGATTGTAAAAAGTACTGATGACCTGATTTGTTATTGTTAGAAATATATATTTAATGATTAAAATAGCACCGCATTGAGTAATAAGCGGTTCTTCTGAACCCTGGTGAGGCTATTCACGTCTTTTTTCCCCTTCTTTTCTTTTTTCCATTTCTCTGAAACACACTTCTTTTGATTGTGAATGAATGCATAGGATGGTTGTTTTTTACTCAATGATAGATGATGAATGTGATGTGTGACTGTAGCCCCAACACTTCCAAATCTAATTTTTTTCTCCAGGTGTCTCTAAAACACCCACATCTATACACCCAAATAAACCACAGATTTTAAATATTTCCTCTCCTTTACGAAATAAAACTGTTGTGGAATAATTGAAAATCTTGAGAAAATAAAAAGATTAATACAGTCACAATTAGTCGTGTGGTAATGCTACAATTGTTTAAATCATTGTGCATCTAATTTTGTTAAATCATTGAGCAGTACTGGCATCTTGTTTTGTTGAGAAATACATTTCCCCATGGCATTGGCAGCTAGGGAAGTTATATGGGCAACTAAGGCAGTTAATGCAAGTTGTCCCTGATGAGGCATTCGAGCTAGCTATCCTTGTGCTTGCATCCTATGTGAACAATGGTACAGTGGAAATCATTTTATTCTGTTCACTGGTTGAATGAATGTATTTCGCTACATCTCTAAGGATTTACTTACTAAGTTATTACCCCTTTTTTATGCATCTGTCATAAGAAAGATCTATTGCAGCCTCTCACATTGACTAACCACTGTGATCCAGGTGGGGAAAATCACTTGTACAGGTGTGAAAAACTCGCTATTTCAAACCATATATGATCAATATTTCTAGTTCCGCTGTAAAGTGCTCACGCCAGGTCTCATTTAAATATGCCAAATTTATCTTTGATCTCCATAGCTTGCCGACATGTTTCAGCTTGACAGCCATGCTCACAGCCACCATTGCAAATTAACACCATCACACCATATGTGCTTAGTGTAAGACATGGAAAACAGACCAGTGTTGCAAAACTGCTTGCAAAATGGGCAATATCTTGAAAGGGTACTGTCAACAAATATATCTACATGAGATCTCGGTATAAGAAACAAAAACATAATCTAGTCTCATTAAAGCATAAATGTTACACACACTAGATGAAAACAGTCTAATTCATTTTTAAAGCAGGTAACTTTTTGTAAGATTTGCATACAGTAGATATGAGTCATGTCCATCTCCAGATAATGCTCAGTACAGGTCTGTCCAAGCTGATTAGCAGAACCTATTTCTGAGATTATGGAAGTGTTGTCATATATTCTGTCATGAAGACTTGGTGGTTTTCCTCAATGTCACCAAACAACAAATTAGTTATGATGAACATGAAATAGAGTATTACCGACCATGCACATATAACCATTTAGGTCCCATCGAATGAATCTCAAGGGGAATCTTTCGTCAATGCTATAAGGGGGAAGAAGGAGCATTCTTGGCAGGGCTTAATTTGAGCCGGAGCTTGCCGGTGCTCAGCACCGGCACTTAATTATGGGGGCCGGGTCTATCGCGTGGCATTAAGAGCACATGTCCTCCTGCCTTAGATTTTGATTTTTTAAAGTTGTGCGCGTCACTGAGCACTGACTGGTGACTCTGGCACACGCAGAGTGTGGCTGTGGCGCTGTTGTGTTACTGCTGTCACTGTTGGCAAACTTGTTGACTCTGACCAGGTCGTCAACGTCGATGATGCATGCAGCTGCCCTGCTCTGCTCCCAGTTTACTCTCTCTCTCTAAGAGTTCGTTCCACCTCCCGGCCGCGGCGCGGATCAGGGCCCCAGTGGGCGGGATGTGTTGTTTGTTACTTGTTGCAGGGGCCAGGGCACTGGGCAGTGCTTTGCTGCGGGGGTTGGGGCTGTGCGCGCCAGAGGAAGCGACACATGCGCAGATTGCATGCAATTGGATGCATTGCACGCGCATTTTCTACTCTGCCCGCCCCAGCATACCCGCACCTCTTCCCTCGCCGTCGAGTATCTAGGAGGTATTCGCCGCCCAAAGTTGCTGGTGGACTCGGAGTTGGGAGCGGCGAGCGCTCAGCAGGTGAGGGTGAGGTGCGAGCGAGGCAGGGCAGGGGGCCTGGCAGTGGCGCCCTTACGGTGATTAATTTACTGGTGGCCAGTCAGGTTTTTAAAATCATCCTGATTGGTCTACCTACCAGCAGCACCTGGACAAGATGGCCTGGGCCTGGGGGTAGGCCGGCGCCGGCGAAATTTCCGAAATAATCCCTATGAGCTGCGCAGCCGGAGCCAGGTGAGGCGAGGGCGAGGCAGGCAGGGCTGGCAGGGCCTGGGGGCGGCGGGGGCCGCAGGTGCAGGATTACGTTTTTTTTAAAATTAATTATCATTGTGGTTGGTTCCTTACATTATTATCACATGAAGATTGGCCTGGACGGAGGCTGGGAATGATAGGCGGCGTAGGCCTGGCCGGCAGACATCATGAATTAACAAATAAATCTGCGCAGGTGAGGCCTACAGAAGATTAACTTTTTTATGTTCAGACGTCACACTGCTTAAATGTTGTTTCATTCTGATGCCCTGGCTTAGGCTAGTTTGATGATCATCACGAATCGATGCACGATCAGGTTTGTTGTTGCCAGCAGTGTGCACTCACTGGCTATTTGTTGCACAGTTGCGGGCTGCCTGGGTGGAATCAGTACAGGATGCAGGCCCAGGGCAGGATTCGTTTTCGTTTTCAGGGCAGGCCAGGCATGATCATAAAATCTGTGGGGGTTCGGGTTGGGGCTGTGCCAGGCAAAGCAGCGTGCGCAAATGTTCTGACTTACACTACATTAAGGGCTGTTTTTTTTTTAAGCAATGGATATTAAATCTGCGCAGGTGAGGCCTACAGATTAACTTTTTTATGTTCGGACGTCACACTGCTTAAATGTTGTTTTTTCTGATGCCCTGGCATAGGCTAGTTTGATCATCACGAATCGGTGCACGATCAGGTTTGTTTGTTGTTGCCAGCAGTGTGCATGCACTGGCTATTTGTTGCGCAGTTGCGGGCTGCCTGGGTGGAATCAGTACAGGAGATATATATATTACCTCTAACTTTTAGCAGAGCCAGTTGAAAATGTGGGTGGAGCCAATACAGTAAGTGGGTGGAGCCAGTGGATGAAGTGGGCGGAGCCAGAGAAAAGTAGGTGTGGCCTCTGACAAACATTTGAGCACCTGCACTTCATATTTTACAAATTAAGCACTGATTCTTGGTGGAGTGAATGCGTAACCCAAGTGGGCTAAGAACTGAGTTCAGTTACAAAAAACACAATTCAAGCTAAAACGCGCCGTCAAGCTATGGTTACCGAGATTAAACAATACATTTGGCAAGTTTAAATGCCACCCGGAGTGAGTGTTTTACTGCTAAATGAAAAACGGCGATCCAGTATTATAAAAAAGATATGTTATGCCAATATAGTAGGTCCAGGGCGCTCGTCCACCAGCAGGTTTCTTGACACTGGCATGAGCTGCCTACAATATGTAAATGCTTTAAAAAAAAAAAAAGCCAGGTTGTCAGGCTTTCTAAAACTGTTACAGTAAGACATTGGACACCACATTAATGGCAGATGATTCCACAGACTAGGAGCTTGCATATACAATCTCCTTCCTCCCCAGTGTGCTCTTTTGAACCTTAAAACGGGAAACATTGAATATTATCTCTGTGAATTGGTGCAGAAGTAGGGAAGGGTAAGTTTCTAAATAGGAGACTGGCCATAAAGTGTTTGGTGGTTTGCATGTAGTGTTATAAAAGAACTATCTTTATTGGGGCCCCTGTGCAGGGAAAACATTTAAAGGGCAGAACTGGTTGAATTGCGAGCTTCTGTGACCAAGTAAGTACTTTATTTTCAAGAACCTGAATGCAATTCAGGATGTAGTTTGAGAGACCAACATATAAAAAACTGTCGTCATGCGAGTATGTTTGCCATTTTCTCTAAGGAAGGGAAGCATGTGGCCACTAAGGTTTAGAACAGGCAAGCAGAATAAGATTGGAGTCAGTCTTTGTTAGGAATTCAAGGAACTTGCTACATGTATTTGCTAGATCGACTTGATACTTGAGCTAAAGCTATGCAGGGCAGTGTCTGTACAGACCAACTTATGGCTGCTGCAGCATCAGAGTAGAGGGTGGCATGTCATCTGGTGTCCAAGTCAAGGAGCAGGACTTCCAGTACAATATAGCCATTATATACTAATGGGATAACCCATTAATCCGTAGGACCTGGGTATAAAGTGGTCCACACCATAATCACAGATAATTAGGAAAAGCTAAATAAATTAACATATCCTGTAGCAATACAACTAAGCCTTACCCCCCAATCCACTGTAGTGAGTTAAGTATTAAATCAGCAGAGGGAAGAGTAAATACAAATTACATCACACTTAACAGTACAATTGAATGTGAAAAAATGCAACTACGTTTCAAATCAGTACAGATACAATATTTACATACAAAAGGTTGCTCCAAATGTGTGCAACAGAGTACTCCGAAAAAGAGCTGATGAGTAAGTTTATAGACAAAAAAGGAAAAAATAACATTCACTTTCATGACTGTACAACATCCTAAACCACTAGACATTTGTTCAACTATGTAGAGGCAATTGTTCATATCAACAGTGCCTCTCTGTGGATAATCTCTTTATTCCAGGCTGTAATGAAATGCCCACGTTTCGTCACGAAAACTGAGGGAAGAGCCAGTTGGAAACTTAAATGCAGGTCTTCAGCAGGACAAGGTAGAGTAATGAAAGCAGCCTGGGTGCTTGCAATAACCAATAAAGGGATTAATAGATGGATTCTGAAGACAGCAAAGGCCAGCTGGCGCCTCAAATGTACGGGAAGGCTCCCTTTATTGTATATTTTGTTTTGACACGACAAGGGAAACCCAAAAGGAATCACACTAGGGTCCTTGGGCAATAGGCTATTTTACAGAACAGGGGACCCTAGACATTGAGGATCAAAGTAAATAATAGACATATACTGAATAGTATATATGACCTCTGCCCAGCCGGGCAGGTTTCTTTAATTATCCCCAAAAAATTTTATGTTACTCAATGTAAATGACAATTGTACAAAAGTGGGCACAGCCTGTGACCCACAAGAAACAAGAACAAAACAAGTGACACAAACAATTATGTAGAAATGCTCAAAGGCGGTCTGTACTCATTCCATGGTAATACAGACTAGTATACAATCACAGCAACCCATTGTTGTTCAGAATTTATGTAGTCAAATCAACATATGGTGCATTTAGGTCGACGACGTTTCGATGCAATTACACAATACTTGCATCATCATCAGGACAAAAAAATATATGTCATGTTTGTCTTGGAAATTGATTACATTCACGAAGCCTCGTAATTTATCAGAGTGGCTCCACAGTAGGCATTCCTCGGAGCGTTAAAAAGATAGTTTCATTTCCGTGAGGAGAATTGGGAGGTTGTTCAAGCCGTTAGTCGCGCTTGGTCCTGGTTAGTACTTCTGAGGGATAATTAGGTGCAGCATGATGGCTGAAGGAGGGGGTTCTGGCGGAGATCTGACCTCTGCCCTCTCGGCTGGGCAGAGGTCATATATACTATTCAGTATATGTCTATTATTTACTTTGATCCTCAATGTCTAGGGTCCCCTGTTCCCTTTATTGTATAGTCAAGCGATCTGAAGAGCAAATTCAAATCGGGGGAGTGACCCCCAAATCAATTTCAAATTAAGGTCCGCCCGAAGCCACAGATCTAATCTGTACAGATTGTTGTGTGTATTATTCCAGGACAATAAAGGCAGAGAAGTCCCTAGGACCAGTAATTGCACTTGGTAGCAGTTCACTTTGCATGAATGGTTTGCTCTCGAGCTAGTTTTTCACCAACCTTCATTGCACAACTTTTTTGTTTTTCTCCTTCCTGCTTAACTCGGGACATCACTACAGATAGCTTTGGTTGTTGTTTCCTGAGCCTGTTGCCTTTCAACTCCTGTTCACCTTCTGGTTTCCTCTCTGTTTTGAAGTGGCTACTTCATGGCTTCCTATCTTTTTCTAACTGCTTTAGGTGCACTGTGCAGTGCAGGATTAAACTATGTGGGGTCCTGTTTCATCTATGTCTAGGGTCTCAGGTGGAATTGAAAGGGGGATTCTGAGGGCGGCAGAAGGGAAGGTGAAAGGCGTTGGTGTGCAGTGAAGTGCTGGTGGTCCATAAATGCCATCAAATCAAAGAAGAAATATTGACCTTTTGGTTTCAGCATCATTGTTTACAAATTGGCGATGAGCGTGAGCTCCGACCACCAGTTTTCCACCATCGGTCCCAGCTCTGCAGCAGCATAACTTTCTGCATCGCAAAGGATTGATGATTGATGCCCTGATTTCGAGCTTGCAACAGGTGGATGTATTACAGTATCTACATCGGCAGTGACATTATGTGGGAAATCTAGGAAACTATTAAGTAAAGGCAACAAGGAATTCACAAGCAGTCCTGCCTTTGGTTGCAGAAGTGCCTTTGGTACAATGGCATAAATTGGTATTGCATATTTCAGATCCACATAGGGTGTTAGGGGAGGCATCTAGATATGCTATAGTGTTGATTGATTATTAAGGTTCGTGAGCACAGTAAGTACACAGGTTATCATAAGATTTTTGCAAGATTTATTTGAAACGGAAGGGTACCCAAGTGAGGGGTAACGGACAATGGAACACAGTTAGTGTTTGTTGAGATGGAAAGGTTTCTGTAGGAGGTTGGTATCAAACATATTAGGACTGCTCTTTATCATCCCAGGAGCAATGGATTAGTTGAATGATTCAATCATACTCTGAAAGGACCTTTGCAGTTGGCCTTCATAAACCAATTAAATTGGAGAACGTTGATTGACAACATGATTTGGGCTATGTGAACCACTTCTTATCACAGTACATGTGTTTCCCCTTTTTTTGAGGGAGGTTTCGAGCATCAAGTTGAAGAGGGAATGGAAGGGTCTGTATCCCATTGATCATAACTCATTGCGAGGAGCAAATGATGTACAGAGGTGCATTCAAACTAAGATGAGCAATCCTATTACTGGTAGCAGAAAAGTGCACAACAGGTTTCAGAAGTGTTGTTGGGTATGCATGAAAAAACAGGTCATGTGATACTTCTCCTATTCAGGTTATGGAAGCTTGCTCAAATGATGTTAGTACGAGCGATGGTAGAGTCTGGAACAAGGAAATATTGCTACTTGTACCAGAGAGACAATTGGATTTTGTGTTACAGAGATGGGGTTTGATTCAGGTGTTCCAGGGAAGGGTGAAATGCAAAATCATTGCCCAAGAAGGAAACGTTCTGTTTCTGCATACTTCAAAGATCTGGTTATTATAGTCAATGCATCATTGTATTTTGTATTATTCCTGCATGACATGTCCTCCTAATGCATTTTGTTATTTTAAGGGGGGAAATATGTGGGGTCCTGTTTCTTCTATGTCTAGGAATGCAGATGGAAGGGGGATTCTAAGTGTGGCAGTTGTGAAGGTGGAAGGTGCTAGTGGTCCATCTATGCTACCAAAAAAAAGATGAATACGGTCCTGTTGGTTTCGGCATTGTTCTTTACAAACCAGTAAGTACAAGTGCCAAGGGAGGAAAATAATTATATTACTAGGGGTTTCTTACAACTGCTTGTATTTATCTGTGGTAACCATGTTTCTAAACAATAAGGGATGAGTACTTGATATCCGTTTGCACTGTCAAACTGCCAAAAGACCCCTGCATACCAGAACAATTATGTGGAAGAGATGAGTTTAAAAAAAAATCTTTCTATCTCCCCCTCTCTGACATTCATTGCCCTCGCCCTTCGGAAGTACCTTTAAAGCTGTTGTAGGCATACAGGCGCTTATCAGGGAGTAGGGCAACCCCCTTTTCACCCAGTACGGGCAATCTTGACTCCTTGGTAGTGTATCATGTTGGCTAGAACCAGCCAAAATGTAATCTCTTCGGCCAGTAGGACTCCAACCAGACATCTGACCTCACGTTTACCATTATCACATCGGTTTGGTCTGCATTTAAGTGAGCCACTCCCTTCCCATCCACTCCCAGATGAATCTCATAAAATGTTGGAACTGTGTTCAACAACAGGGTGTCATCGGCATACACCAATGACATTATTTCTTCTGGAGTTAATGTATGCCATGGGGCTCCCTTCTTTGGTCGATGTCCTCGAGGTGGCCACGAAAATCTGATGAAAATGGTTGAAAGGGCAGTATCAATTGCCTTCACTATGATGCACAAATAGGCCGTGATTCTAGTAAAAAAAACTCATATCATATTCTTTTTCACTGCACCTCCACCATGCAAATGCTGAAACCATCCTAAAAGATTGCGGAAGCAAAAATGTATCCCTTTGACTAACTGCACAGTTTGCAAAAAGAGCACAGTGGAAAGAGCATGATTAAGCACACCCTGATATTTGACTAAATGATTAACACTGGACTTCTACGGCGTACCCTGCTACCAGTACGAAAAGTGCTTCACCGCCTCAGAGGGAGTAAGTACTATACCCATACTGTACCATACAATACAGGATATTATTCAAGAATATAAATAAGGCAAACAGATTGCTCCCTGTATAAGCTCTTGTTCATATGGACAGGGCTGCCCACCATCAGAATTGGTATCACTCACCCTACCTCATACATAAGGTCCAGAGGAATCATTTGGCTATTCTCTTCAACAGGCAGAATTTTAGTGGCAAGCAATTTGTGAACTGCAAGTCACGGCTATAACAACCTGATCCTGGGTTTGAGGACTTCAAAGCAGTCTTCTATACACTTCCAGGGGTCTGGATTCTCTTCAAACAATGATGGGTGATGTAAACACATATTGTTGGGGTGAGTTTTAAAGGCTTTGTTAGTAGCGATGTCCCATCAACCAATAAGGAGGTTAACTAACTAGGTAACTGTGGAGCCTGCCAATACATAGCTTAAACCCCCTTCTAGGATGTATAAGCACTCTCGATGTTGCTTGACCCCCTTTTACTAATTCAAAGTAAACCCAAGCAATAAGCATGCATACGCCAATATATCATGGAAAATTAGCCACTTAAAAAAATAAGAACATAAGACATAAACACGTGACTCTAAATAAACATATTTACAATGTAATAATCCTCCATCCATGTTCGTCACTCTTTTCTGTGTAAATCCATCTTGATTTGAAGCCCTTCTCCATAATTCTGTATATTTTAACCCATTCTCATCTTTCACAAGTTCCTGTGATTTATCTTCTGCACACACCTAGAAACATGTACTATGTTACTCTCTCTTATTCCCATACATTGCTGTCTTTCAACTCAATTGCATTGCAGCCAATTCACAGGTGCCTGGAGAATGTTGACAATCCTTTTCTCACCAAGCATTACTGTCACTATTTCTCCAACCTCCCATAAGCCGAATCCAGAATCCCTTTCTTCACTACCTCAGTCATCATCCTCTTTAGCAAAGTATGCCTTTTCCTTTCTGTTATGTTAAAATCATTTGTACCGCGCACGGTCACCCAACGGTTTCATAGCGCTCAAACAAATACGGGAGACAGGAGCAGGAGTTACTCGAAGGCTTGCTGAAAGAGGAGAGTTTTAAGCGTTTTACGGAAACAGTCATAGCTAGAGAAGAGTCGAAAGGATATCGGGAGGGAATTCCAGAACTTGGGAGTTAAGAAAGAAAAACACAGCCCGCCGTGCTTTTTCCGTTTGAATTTAGGGACAACCAGTAGGTTGTACGAAGTGGAGCGGAGAACTCTCTGAGGCACATAGCACTTCAGGCTAGAAGAGATAAAGGCAGGAGCTTGGCCAGACAGTGCCTTGAAGATCGTACAACCAAGCTTGAACATGCAGCGCTTAGCCACAGGGAGCCAATGAAGGCTCCTAGCAGCGGCGAGACATGTTGATGTTTAGGCTGGTGAAAAACCAGTCGAGCTGCCTGGTTTTGCACCAGCTGCAGGCGGTGAAGATGGTAGGCAGGGATCCCAACATAAAGAGTGTTAGCGTAGTCAATACGGGACGTGATGAGAGCCATGATAACAAGAATAAGCGCATCTGTGGTGAGAAACCTACTAATTTTACGAATCCTGCGAAGGTGGAAAAAGCAGCTCTCTTATAATTTCAAGTGAAATCGTTTTTTCCACTACGTTTGGACTGGTTTCCTATGCTTCCACCCATTCACTTACAGAATCTTTCCACATATTTCCTTCCGATAAGGCAAGTTTTAAATCTTCTTTCAGTACTCCACCTCCCCATTACTCTGAGGAAAGTGTGTTTGCGATTAATACTTCAACTCAGCAAAACGTTTGCATTTCTTTCAAAAACTTTTATTCAATTAACACTTGGATAATCATGAAAAGTACATCATACAATTTAAATACAAATACGTAAAAACACAATATTGCATTACAAGGTGGCATTTAAAAGACTTTACATAAAATCTATTTACAAGTTAATTCAGTTGCGCATAAGATCAAAGAGACGGTAGCCCCATTTTGCTACGAGTCGTCAAACATGATTTTAGAAAAAGAGCAAAATTTTTTGCTACAAATTGCGAATCTAGCAGCTGGAATGCCAAAAATGCTGGTCGACAGGTCCTCAACCCCATTTGGCGTAAAAGTGGAATAATCCAACGTTTACGCGCTTGCTCATAGTATCGACAAAACAAAATAAGATGCATGGTCGATTGGGGAGAGACTCTGTCACACGGACATTTAATCAAATCATGGGACCAGTTTGACACAGTGGGGAAAGTGACAAGACGAAAAACTAAATTAAAACGAAACCTAGTTAGTAAATATTTTTCGTGATTGGAGAGGTAAAAGGTAAGGTAAGGCTGGATACCAGGGGAAACTTGGACCATTAGTGCTTGCACATTAGTTTGCTTAGTTACTTCACAAGAGAGACGTAGTTCCCTTAGGTGATTTAGACAGAGGTTTTTCAGGGCTCCTCTACTAATATCGACCAAAGAGGAAGGCTCAGTGAAGTATGATGTGCGGTTTAGGTCCTTTAAGAAGTTGGAAACATACGTTAACCATGGAATTTTTTTCCAGCACACCATAGTTAAACAGTCGGAAATCAGAGAGCGTGTTAGATGACATTGTGGCTTGTTCCAGATACGGTGCCATAGGAGAATTGGCTGACATTTGATGTTGTCTGATAGATAGTCGATGCCAAGCTCGATATGGCAACCGTAATTTGGAGCACTTTGTGGAAGTGCCAGTAGGTATTTTAAAAAGCCATTTTGGACTTTTTGCAACTCGTCTGTAGGTACATAGCCCCAGACGCCTGCGCCATAGGTTGCTATGCTGTGGCATTTGGCATGGTATATTTTAAGCAACTCAGATGAGGCAGGTTTACCCAATTTCTTGGAAAAAGAAACAAGCGCCGAAGTTGCTCTCTGATAAAGAAGCTTCCTGCTTGCCATAGCTCTCTTCCAAGATAATTGGTCATCGATTAAGATACCTAAGTATGGGTATTCCCTGGCACGTTCTAATCTAACTTGCTCGATATAGAGAGGTTTGGGATTCTTTACCTTGGGCCCTGTGTACATAACGAAGGCTTTGCTTTTGTTCACTTTTAACCCCAGAGAGAGCATAAACTGACAGTATTTATCCAGTTGTTTTTGTAGCTGGACTAGCGTTCTGGCTAATATGACAGAGTCATCTGCATAGAGTAGTGCAGGGATGGGGCGGTGTTTAATAGTTGGTAGGTCCTGGCTCCTTTCTAACATGGCTGTTTCCAGCCCGTTGGTGTATAAGTTAAACAGGAAGGGAGCCAGGACGCAACCCTGCTTAACTCCTCTTGTTACTGGAAAGGAAGGCGAGAGTTCGTCACCAATCCCGCATCTCACACAAGCCGTGGCCTCGGAATAGAGCTCACGTAAGAACTTAATGAGTGAGGGATCCACACCCAGTTCTTCTAGGATAGACCACAGCCTGGGGTGAATCACGCAGTCGAACGCTGCACTGAAGTCGACGTATACCAGGTACAGGTTACCCCCTTTTGCCCCCACGTTTGCATTTCTAATGACACCAACTGAACATTAGTGTCCCCCACCAAATTCTTTTGAGGCTTTTGTCTTGCAAAACAGTTCTTCCAAAAATGCTGCAACATCCTTGGAACTACCTTGAAAAATAGGTAAACTTAAGACAAGTGGAACAAATATTTATGGACCCCAATGCCACACTTGGGCTGCGCCTCCTAATGCAACACAAGGGCAAAAAATAGCCCAGGAAATATTCTTACAAAGTTCATCTAGTCTCATTTCAGAGTGAACAACCATTTCTGACATTTATCATTGGAAGCTCAGGACATACTCTAATCTCCTGTCTAAACATAGCAACGAAAGTCTGCTCTCAAATGTCTGATACGACCACTCACGGCAGGATGCCTCTAATACCCCTACTTTTTCATACAACATAGTTGCTACAAACGATTCTTCTCTGAACGAAGCACCATCATGCCAGGATAATTCTTCTACATTGAAACATGGTAAGTCATCTTCCTCCGGGGTCCTATTGCGATTCCTTTTTGTGTGCTGTGCCCACGCAGAAGTTATCTGTATGTTTATTCTTCTCCTTCCTAGTGCATACCTTGACTAATATAAAGCTCTGAGTTAGTGCAAGTGTTACAGAGAGCAGAGTTTGTTAACACATAGAGGCAAGTACTGCCCCGAGTTTCCCATCTCTGTGGTCTGCAGAACTTGCACTAACTCGGAATATTTTACAGTTACGTCTGCATTGGCGCAGAGAATGGGGTCATGATTTAGCCCCAGATGTTTCTTATATGGCTATGATGTCTTTACAGCATTCATCACCCTTTTCAATGCTACCTCTTTTTTCAGCCGGTCCCAACTACTCTATTCTTGACATTTCTCTTTCTAATACTTCAGATACTCTTGCAAACACACACATATCATCTTTTATCTCATTACCTATTTCCGCTAATATTCCAACTGACAGTTCGCCACTGTGTTCTCCCCCCCACACAACGACTTATTGCAAATAAAAACCATATTCATGAATGTGTATTCAGGGCATTTGTGTGGTACAGAACTTCTAGTTAGTAAAGATCACAGACACCTTGTAGATATATTTACCATATAGGAAAGGAGCTGTTATGTCTGCGTCCAGAATTGCTGGGGCAAATGAGGCTCTGTGAGTATTGGTTTTATTTGGAGTAAGTCGATGGGGTGAAAAACACTGCGGCGAACTGTCAGTTGGAATATTGGCGGAAATAGATGATGAGATAAAAAATTATATGTGTGTGTTTGCAAGAGTGGTTGGATGATAGAGGCACGCAAGGCTCAACCATGTGTGCATCTACCATGCAGCCCAAACCACAAATGTGACTTTACCACACATTCCCTTACAAAGCCTGCCTTTATCACACAATTTTGTGGTAAAGGCATGCATGGCAAGGGTGTATGTGCTGCTAAGTTTGCTGCAACTCCGACTCCCCCCACTGCCCTAGGCCCTAGATTACAAACCCCCTACCAGCCCCCTCCCACACTTAGCCCTAAATTACAAACCCCCTACCTGCCCCCCCCACCCTAAGTCCTAAATTACAAACCCTCTACCTAACCTCCACCCTAAGCCCTAAATTACAAACCCCCTACCTGCCCCTCCGCCCTGAGCCCTAAAAATGCCCCATTCCTTAAATACTCCTACAAACCCAGCCCTTAAAACTACACCAACCCCCTCCTGCTACCCTGGCCCTAGAACCTTCCCCTTCCTTAAAAGTACCATGATCCCCTCCCTGAGCCCTTAAAACTTGCCACCAACCCCCAGACCCGGTTCCAGCCCCACCTACCTGTCCGTGTCTGCTTCCCGTACCTACGCTCCTGTTCCTGTTTCGTGTCCCCGCCCATCTCGATCACTAAAGCACATTTGCCTTAACCACTCATTACTAGCATCGGTAGCAAGTATGGTTTTGCATGAATTATCAAATGGTTTTAGAACCGGTGCTTTGGCTTTCACTCCTTTAACTTCACAAACTCATCCTCATAACTAACATTCCATTCAGATGCCGCACACTTCTACATTAGTGCGTACAATGTTTGTTTTGACTGCTAACATGGCTACACATTTAGAATAGTATTTAGCTGAACCTAAGAACATCTGAAACGTGTCTTTATCTGAAGGGTCTGGTGCATCTACAAGAGCTGTAACTAAACTCAATTTGAGAGCCATATTATCATTTCTTATTTTGTGCCCTAGACAATCAACACTAATGTTACACTTTTCCTTATTTAAAAGTGTATCCAATTCTGCATTGTTCTGTCCCTGTAATTAACAAAATGAACGGTTTTGGTTGATAGTTCAAATCAATCTGATGATATGCTGATGTAAATTCAATGTGTGTCCATTCAAAGGAACAGGACATTCTGGTTCTAGAGGAGACACAGATGGAATATCTTTCAGATTCAGACCTTGATAATGTCTCAATTCAATTCAAAAAATTTTATTCGAATTTTTGCAAATTCATAAAAGCAATGTAGACAATCCCAAATCAAATAACATTTTTACAGTAATTAAAACAGCAGTGTTAAAAACAGTTTATAAATATAGGTCTCATATTTATTAAGGGTTCTCCATTGTTTTACGAACATGGGTAATAACTCTTAGAAAAGTGCTAGTGCGGAATATCAACTCTTCATTATTCAAAGTCAACAACATCAAGTTTGATTCTTCCAAAGAAAGTGGTCTGTGCTTTTTAAAATACGGTACTAAAAACCATTTAAAATATTTTTGATAAAATTTACAAAAGAAAAAGAAATGTAAATCAGTTTGCGCGCTCACGTCATCACATGGGCAAAAATTATTTCCAGATTTTAAAAAGGTATAGCCTAGTGGAAAACATAACAAAAATCTCACAGTCCCTGCCCTAAGGCGGAAAAGCAAAGATCTTTCCCACTTTGTCATTGGAAGCGTAAGATACAAAGGGATAATGTCTCCTCTTACAGTGCCTCCAATTAAAGGACCGTCTGGACAGACAGAAAAGGCATTCAAGTCTTATGAAAAGTGTACGAAGCCTACAACGTCAACCCAGACAAAATATCGGAGGAAAATCCTATATCACTGAGATTAGTCCGAGTTAAGGGAAATGTTCAGAAGCACCACCCCACTAGGTCCACAGGGAAAGCCACCATTTGGGAGCAGCCTAAAGGCGTCCACTCAACTTCAACAGATGTTGGAGTGTAAAGGGCAAAGAAAGGCATCTGATGACCAAAGGCAACTCGAGCCACAAGACAAGCCTGGAATGTCAGGAGTCTGTAGCATGGGTGTCGACGCTAACCCTGTGCTTACCTTTGAGCTTGAGTACAAGTTAATTTTAAACAAGTGCTACACATAAGCCACCTAAGTTGAGATACAGTAAATATTAGATAAAATATTAGGAGTGCCACAGTACTTAATATATTATGCTATTTGTAGTATTCGCCAGCGTAGGCTGAGGGTCAGGCATTGCCCATGATGTGAGTAGAACTCCCACTGAAGGGTCAGCGGAGATGGTAATTCTTTGGAGTAGGTTTAGAAGCAGCAGGTTGCTTTAATGTAGTTGTCAAAAGACAAGCAAGTAGTCACCTAAAGGGAGCCGAAGCAGAAACAAAAAACATAAATGTGGATATGGAGCAGAGAAACCAAACAAAACACAGTTGCTAGGTAAAGAGTTCTGGGTACCACGGGTTTCTATACCGTCACATCCAGCAGTCGAAGTGCTTTAAAAAAAAAGTATGGGAACTGTTATCCTGAGTGCAGTGAGGGCGGGGTTAGTAAGAGCGTGGGGAAAGAGTCAAAGAAATCGCTAAAAAGAACACAATATTCTATAACTAATTTGTACATCTTTACCCTTCTGGTAACTACATATTAAATGACACACACTTTCAATCAAAAACAAATGCAATTTTAACTAGTCAATGTGAAATGCACTATTTTACGTTATGAATCCTTTATCGGGTAATGCGGATCATTGCAGATGTCGGTGTGTGTGTAGCCAGACAGCCACATAAATAAATCCTGGTTGGTGTAAAGGGAATAGTTTTTAGTGGTACGTGGCCCCTCCAGTGGCAGAAAGCTCTGTGACTAAGTAAGCCATTATTTTATAAAACTTGCATTACACACAATAAAAAATATGCTGCCACAAAATGTGCTGAAATATTTAGGTTTGTGTTTAACAAACGGCTTCCAAGATATAGATTTTAGTAATAAGCACACTGCATCTACTGATTTTTTTTACCTGTCCATTCCAGAGCTCAGCTGATAACACCCTCACGGCACCTCTTAAAAGAATACATCTTTGTCATTACGAAGCTTTAAGTAACTCCATCAATGAAAGCCTTACTGGGTATCAATTAGCCTTCATATTTGCATTTTAACCAAATGCACACATTTATATTTGTTTCAGGCAGCAGGCAAGAAGGCTTATTTAGGTCTGTGTCCCTCCCTCGGCTTCACAACACAGAAGATGCCCTTGATTTTATTCCAGCTGAGGCATTTCTGCTCCTGTAATCAACTCTCCAGGGACGGTCATCTTTTAACAAAATGTAGGGGAACTGTTTTTGGTTTATTAAAAAGTATGGGCATATGTAGCCCCACAGCTCCTGAGCACTTTCACCTCTGTTCACATCCCATCTTCACCTGGAAGTACTACCCTCCACCATCATGGATTGGGAAGGATACATACACCATGAAGACCACAGGTACCTTGAAGGAATGGAAATGATGCTAACCCTCTGCTGGCACTTTTCAATGTCTTATGTATTGCGTTATGGGGTTCCATAGCTTCTATGTCTTTTTATTTTATCTGCTGCATTTGGGTGAAACAATATTTCTCTGAATTGAAGACAGAGAGACTTGCTTATAATCCTGACAGTAGCCTCCACTCCAAAAACTACCCACACTCGGTAGTGAAAGGTTGGTGGAATCTATTAACCAGACATGGAGTATTTAGAAATGATGCAGGTCCCCAAGATAGGGAAGCTGCTTATATCCCTAACGGTCAATTAGATATTGTAGTTGACCTCTGTTTATTCTGGAGTCAAAGATTGCTTTCACTTATTATTATGGATCTTCTCCTTGGACTATAGGCGCATCCCCAGACACAGCCACATCGCCGGACACCTGAGAGACCTGTGTAATGTTGGGATGCAGTCTAGTGGTCAGGATGGAGCTAGGGGGAGGAACAGGAACAGGAGGGGCTAAAGGGGACGAGCTTAGGGCAGTTAGAGTAGGGACTGGGACATACATGGAAGCAGAAAATAAAGCTCCGATAAATATAAGTACAAGTGTCGTGTCATTATTATGTTCGCCATACGACAGCTGGCGACGAGGGTGGGATAGGCATTCCCTCTGCCCACAGAACCCTGCCGGAGCGTCCCGTCCCAAGCAGCGTCCCAAAGAGAAGTGCTGCTGTAAGGAGTGAGGCTGCCGCCTAAATCGAGAGGCTAGCAGCAGGTGACCCTCTTCCCAAATCATTACATGTAATGGGGTGACCCTGTAACCCTCAGAACCTGGGTGGGTAATAGAACAATAATAATGGTTCCGTCGGACTGAAATACACAGTAATATAGTATTTCCTGGTTTGTTACTCACAACATCCGTCCCTATAAGGGTACAACGATAGCGGTACCTATACCAATATGAAACAGAACACACTGACCACACTGACCACAATGAAGATTAGAGTAAAGTTTTAGTCATATACTTTTATCTTCTCTGAATTGTATTAAAACATTGATTATAGCTGTCCAGACAAACACAAAACATATATACCACATACATTTTGAGTAGGACTCATATACATTTAAAACAACATACAAAATTGTCAAGTCACGAAATTATTAGTAGCATCAACTATAAGAGCAATAATCCACTAGGCATATCAATCAATTCTTGGTTCCTAGTAGATTTTATAAAGTTAATTTCACGATAGAGAAAATGCGTCGACGTTTCGACCCTGGGGGGCGATGTGCTGGTTGTGCGCATCAGGGGCGGGTCTTCATAAGGACTGTACGGTTGTGGGACAGCCTTTTCTGGACCTCGGCTTCTCTTGGGTACCTGGTCCTATATATGTAGTATTGGTGATCAGCCGACTTAGCCAATATCGGAATGATTCTTCGATCTCTGTATTGATTATTTATACAGCGTTGACACGATCGGTAAGGCGTTGTGTCCGTGATATGTAAAACAGGTGTCACGGTCTAACTCCTTCCTTCTGAGAACTCCGGTTCTCAGAAGGAAGGAGTTAGACCGTGACACCTGTTTTACATATCACGGACACAACGCCTTACCGATCGTGTCAACGCTGTATAAATAATCAATACAGAGATCGAAGAATCATTCCGATATTGGCTAAGTCGGCTGATCACCAATACTACATATATAGGACCAGGTACCCAAGAGAAGCCGAGGTCCAGAAAAGGCTGTCCCACAACCGTACAGTCCTGATGAAGACCCGCCCCTGATGCGCACAACCAGCACATCGCCCCCCAGGGTCGAAACGTCGACGCATTTTCTCTATCGTGAAATCAACTTTATAAAATCTACTAGGAACCAAGAATTGATTGATATGCCTAGTGGATTATTGCTCTTATAGTTGATGCTACTAATAATTTCGTGACTTGACAATTTTGTATGTTGTTTTAAATGTATATGAGTCCTACTCAAAATGTATGTGGTATATATGTTTTGTGTTTGTCTGGACAGCTATAATCAATGTTTTAATACAATTCAGAGAAGATAAAAGTATATGACTAAAACTTTATTCTAATCTTCTTTGAGGTCAGTGTTGGCAGTGTGTTCTGTTTCATATTGGTATAGGTACCGCTATCGTTGTACCCTTATAGGGGCGGATGTTGTGAGTAACAAACCAGGAAATACTATATTACTGTGTATTTCAGTCCGACAGAACCATTATTATTGTTCCTCTTCCCAAGTCAGGCGACTGTGTGGATCCCAAGAGGAGCCGAGAGAACAAGCACCCGAGCGTCTGAAAGAGAAAGCGCTCGATCGCGCCAAACCGCGACTCACGCCCAATGCGTGCAAGTTGGCACGCGCCAAAAAGCGGAAGTCGGGAGCCCACTCCGACGCTGCCTGTCACCCCAAGAGGTAGAGAATTGCCCTGGGCTGTGGACACTGCCCCCAAGAAGGCCTGCTGACAGGCGCCACCGAGCGCTGTAGAAGACGGAGCTCGAGTGGCCCCTAGCATCGGGATCTCACCCCCGATGCGTGAGGGTCAACAAGGTGTCGCCGAGTGAGGCCTGCACAGAGTGAAGTAAGGTGGGAGCCCACCCCAACCTCACCTGAATGTGCCAGCTGTCGACAAGTGTGGAGACCTGGAGAAGTGCTGATGTCCCTGGGACCGGCGGCCGGTGAGTCCTGTTTGAATCAGCCCGGGTCTGAATGAAAAAAGAGAAAGTCTTGTGTAAACTGGGATTTCAGGGCCATATTGGAGTCAGGCAAGCCAATGGGACATCCCTGTGAAAATCGGGAGCGGCCATCTTTAAGTCAGACAAGCAGAGTTTGGAAATAAGCATTGACAAAGACAAGCAACAAGCATTGGCACACATAATAAACAAGCACTGATAAATGCAAGTAACCAACAATGAACAAGCACTGGCAGCAGCAAACAGAAAAATAAGCACGAGCAAAAGCAATAATAAAGACGAACAAGCACAAGCAAATGCAAGAAGTGCATTAGGACAATCATAAGCGAACGCAAGACGAGTAACAAAACGAGCATCAATAAATGCAAGATACAAATAAAGACGACGGTAAACACAACAAGCACTGGCAAGTGCAAGAGATACACTGAGAACAAGCACATGCTTCAAGTATAAACAAACCTGAGCAAATGCAAGCCTCGATGTAAACAAGCATAAGCTCACACAAATCCCGAATGGAACTAACACAAGCAAATCCAGAACGCTACAAGCACGAGCCAATACAGACCTGAACATACCAAGCACGGACAAATACAAGTCCCGAAGTCAGCGAGCACAGGCAAGTGCACATCCTGAATGCACCAAGTAAATACAAATCTGGAACGTAACAAACACGAGCAAAAGCAAATACTGAAGTAAACTTCCCGCACCACGCGTAGATGATCAAAAGTAAGAAGAGCCCCAAATTACCTGCAGCTAGCAGGCCACCCTAACAAAAGTGGGAAGGTGCTGAGCCAAGCGTCATGTATGGACCAGCTGAGTGGTGGCCATTTTTGAAATCAGGAAATCCAAGCCTAACTCAGTGAAGTCTACCGAGACAGTCGTGCTAAGAGCGGACAGAATACAGTAGTCACCCAGGAGTGGTGAACCTGCCCAAAATCAAAGGAGACTACTAGACACAGGATCTTGGCCGAAGAAAGTCAGTAAACAAGACGGGAAGCAAAGCGAACAATCCTGCGACGGTAACAGACGAAAACACTCCTCCCTCATGGCGGTGGTAAAAGCAACCCACCGGCCCAATCCTTGCATTGAAGTACCACCCCCAGTGACACAGACTGACAGTCAAAGCTTGAGTCCCGAATGGAACCGGTGGCTGGATTCACTGGACGATTTTCTTGACGCAATCGGTGAACGAAGAGATGGAAAATGTCTGATACTACTCCTCCAGCTAGTAGGTCATGAGGGCCGACGCTTAGTCAGAACATTTCCTGAAAAGGACACCGAGACCTATGAGAGACTCCAAGAGAAGCTACGTGCCCATTTCCACGCACAGACAGACGTGGATCATGATCGCATTACCTTCAACACAGCATGGCAGGAACCAGGAGAACCACTGCCAAAATTCATCAACCGCTTGCAGAGGCTTGTACAATGCTGCCACTTCAACACACTTACGAATGAGGAAGCAGTTCGGCTCCGGATAATCGAAGGCTGTTCAAGGTCTACCACAAAGCGCAAGATCCTTCGAGGGCATTGGTCGCTATAAGAAATCATCTGGAAGGCCGAAGTTGGAGCGCGTGTCAAAGCAAGAGACGGATCAAGGGAACTGCACCCGAATGCAAGACACCAAGATACCCGGAAAGAGACATCCCTCATTTCCGGGAATAAAGCTCAAGTAACAAACAAAACCAGAAAGAGGGAGAGTAAAGGCAGACCAGATATAAGACAGCGGGAGAGACAAAGTCAGGAATACTCCGACAGAGAAATGGAATACTCTGAGTCAACGATACGAAAGACAACCTCCAGGAGTTGTTCACCCTCAAGGAGTCGTTCAAAGCATGGCACAAACTATTCTGAAGAGGACGAAGCGTCAAGTAGGACAGATCACACCCATGGACACGATGACAGCCTGCACAACAAGCGGGTGAGAAAGACAAACTATAAACGATTGGACCAATCATGTCAACACTGGAATTCAGTGCACAAACAACCCCGGGCATCCCACTATTCGCCAAATTCTGTAGATGAGTCCGAGGAGGCATCAAGCGGTGGGACACATCACACCCATGGCATGGATGCCAGTGCACCAAACAAACGAGAAGAAGAAGTGGCAAACCACATAAGGCGGAGTGTTTCACTCAGACACCGGAAAGGCAAAGACAAACACACTCATGACACCCGAGACAACGAGGAAAATGAGGGGAGACCATTATCATTATATGAGAGAGGCAGAGACGAAGTACCCTGGGATCAAACACCAGCAATAAAAATGTGGCTATCAAACAACTTCTCCAGTGAGATGTCATCGAAGCCACTGCAAGAAAGGTACCTAGAGAAGCATCCCAAAGAGAACTCCGACGCTACGAGCAGCCTGTCACGGTCTACCTGTGTCAGAAATCTACCATTCAAGACACACCCAAAGGAACATTCTCTAAGGAAAGCAGCGAAAGTCTCGTCCGATTCAGAAAGCATGTCTGCTCGATCCCTCTGGTCAACCAAGTCATGGTTCCGACAACGTCCATGGCCTCAATCACCCGAATACACCATCGAACCAAAGGATATTCTTCCCATCAAGGGTAAAACAACTCACACCAATGTCTCCGAAGACAACATCACAAGACAACCTGTCATGTCAGTCACAGGTATGTCGAGATATAAAGAATATACTGTCACCCCTGATGGGGTCAGCGAGGCTGACTCAAAGGGCCTACCGCATGAAAACAGGTACAAGGGACATTACACACCGGATCTGAAAGGACTATCCAGTCACTCCGCAAGAAAAACTTGATGTGTTGACAGAGACAAATCTTCATCAGTGGAGAAGAAAACATGCACGTGTTCAGACAGTCAAAGGATTCACCAGTCTCAAATGCGAGTGGGAGTGGGTGAATCAACCAGAGGCAGCAAATGAGTCCCCGGACCAAACCCGGATGATCTTTCCAAACGGTGTATCACCATCCGGTATGCATGACGTTGGATGGGAAGACCGTGCTGCCCTCGACTGGAGAAGACAAAAGGAAGTAAAGGTATATGCCGGTGCTCGGAAGAGAACTAGAACAACATCCTCCCATGAAGGAGATCAAGCGTCAATCGAACAAGAGCCCCAAAGGAAGACAGACTGCCTCCATCACGTGGAGCCCTTCATGGTCACCTCACGAAGGGCAATCGTGATCGCCCCGGAGACTGAAGATGAGTGGATAACCCAGAACCCTATCGGAAACCGCCATGATTCTGGGAACACGAAGGTCACACGAGACATTTCGCAATTTCATAGATGCGTCCCTGTAGCCACAGAGACTTTTGTCAAGGCAATAGAAAGCCACACCATGGAACTGGATATGTGTCTTCATAGCTTAAACGGGCGGCCTGCAGACCCGCGTGGCTCATCGAGGACCTACACATATGGTGGATGCTAAACTTATTTTGTTAACAAGGGGGAAGATGTAATGTTGGGATGCAGTCTAGTGGTCAGGGTGGAGCTAGGGGGAGGAACAGGAACAGGAGGGGCTAAAGGGGACGAGCTTAGGGCAGTTAGAGTAGGGACTGGGACATGCATGGAAGCAGAGAATAAAGCTCCAATAAATATAAGTACAAGTGTCGTGTCATTATTAGGATCGCGATACGACAACCTGCACTGGCTCCCCGTCAGCAAGAGAATCACGTTCCGACTCCTCACCCACGCACACAAAGCTCTCCAAAACCAAGGCCCCGGATACCTCAACGACCGCCTGACCTTCTACACCCCCACCCGCCAGCTACGATCGACCAACCACGCCCTCGCCGCCGTTACCCGCATCCGAAGAGCCACAAAGGGAGGAAGATCCTTCTCCTACCTGGCCGCCAAGACGTAGAACTCCCTCCCCATCCACCTCCGCCTGACCCAAGACCACCTCTCCTTCAGGAAGCAACTCAAGACCTGGCTGTTCGAACAGTAGAGGCCCCCCTCCCCCAAGCGCCTTGAGACCCTCCGGGTGAGTAGCGCGCTATAAAAATGCTTGATTGATTGATTGATATAGGAGGAAGTGTGGGTAATGGAATTATAGACATTAGGTTTATTAAGAGAACATGAAAAAAGGGGGAATATGCCAATTGGTGGGTTGTTGTAGCTGTACAGTAACTGTGTTAACCCGTTTAGCGCGGGCATGCTATTGCACAGGCGGGGCCGCGTCGGCCAACAGACGTACGCGGCACTACCAAGGTAGTGCTCGCGACGGCCGTTGGCCGACGGCAGCAACGCAGGGGTTAATAACATGGACATGGGAAAGGGATCTACAAAACAAGGTTTTAACTTTTTATGATATCCTGGTAACTGAAAGAACTGTGTGGATAGCCATACAGAATCTCCTTATTTATAACAAGAAGCAGGGGAGCGATGACCATCTGCAAACCTTGATGTTTTCAGGTACTTCTGTGTCTCTATGAATCTGTTTTATGGTTTGAATTTCAAGCATTGCGAGAGAGAGAGCTGATACTTGAGGTGTCTGTGATAGAAGCATTTGCCTGTGGCATCCATAGGTACAGAAAAATGAGGGTATCTTTAAAGAACTGTGTAAAGAGATATTGTATCTGAATTTGCCCTGTGGAATCCAATGTATCCAATGATCTTGATATTAAGTGATAAAACACCAAGACATTGTTCAATGATTTGACACACTCTCACTGCCTGTCCGTCAGTTTGTGGATGGTTGATGCTGGAGATGTCAGTTTGAATATTCAAAAGTGACATTAAAGATGTCCAGATTTTAATGTAAATTGAGATCTGAAATTATGGCATTATGCAGACCATATAAATGCACGATCTCCTTCATGAAATGTTTAGCCAGGTCTTGGGATGTTGGAAGTGTTGGTAATGGAATGAAATTACTTAATTTGCAGAATAAATCCTTCACTGTCGATAAAAATGTGCCTGGCTCAGAAGCTGGTAAATCAACAATGGAATATTATATATGAGTATTTCATTGTCATAGAGGCGTAGGCAAGGCTCAAAACAATCCCATTCTTAGAACTACCCTTGGCATGTGGACAAATGTCACACGTAGATGCATATCAATAGACTTTGTTGAACTACTGAAGGGATAAGTCGAGGTCCAGTCTCTTCCATGGTGGTGCTATTCTCTGTATTGCATCTACCCTGCGAGGCTGATTTCTAGTATGGTTATTGATGTCATTTTAAACTGGGTGAAGAATAACATCCGGCGGGCATGATGATTTTTACACCTCCTAGAATTTAGGACCCCAGAATTTTATGATCTGTCTATATTATTACGTAATGTTCGGCCCCTTTCAAATAATGACACCAGTAGCTACATGTTTTTTTTTATTTAAATTTTCAACAACCTTTATTGAGGAACAAAATCATGGCAGACACAATACATCGTGCAAACTCACCATTCACAGCAACAAAATGCAGTTCAAGGCAGTCATTTAGTTACAGTCAGATTCCATTTACAGCCATTTGGTGAAAGCAGGAATGTTAAGATCACAGCTCCACTGTTCCAGGGTCACATCCCCCCCAGTGGACACACACATAAGATAACCATATCAATGGGGATTCTTAACCAGCAGGGGCACTAATGGAAGACAAGGGGGGACAGTCACTGACCAGCGCCGGCGGCCACCGTGGACCCAGGGCCGGCGGGGAGCGCAGGAGAAGCAGCGCCACTGGGGTGGGATCGGGAAAGGAGATAGGCGACCAGGGGTGCCCAAATGTCGACAGGTATAGACCTGGCAGGCATTAATTCCCGGAACTCCGATAGGAGAGTCTGGCACAGAGAGGCATCCTCCGACCAACTCTCGACTTTAGGAGCCGGCCGCCGACCCCAACACATGGCCACCCTACGTCTAGCAAGGACCAGCAGCATCGAGAACAGCCGGCGGGAAGTGTCGGGGCACAGCTCAATGAAGCCAAGAAGGCACAGGGGTGGATCAGGACGCACTGCAGCGCCGGTGATGTCAGAAATGGTGGAACACATAACCTGCCAGAACTCGGAAACCCTAGGACAGAGCCACGCTAAATGGGCAAAGTCTGCGGCAGGAGCAGCGCAACGCACACAGTTATCCCCAGGAGTAAGCCCGAGCCGGTGGAGCTGCACTGGGGTGCAGTACAGCCTGCGCAATGCAGGAAATGAATCAGGTGGAGCCGGTAGTTCGGTGACTGCTTTTTTGTTTGATTACAGCAGTAAAGCCAATCAGCCTCCGAAATAGCAATAACAAGGTCCGCACTCCATGCCTCCCGGGCACGAGCCGAGGAAATAGGGGCTGACGCAAGGGAGAAAGCATAAAGTTTGGTGACTAACTTGTGCGGCGACGGGGAAGTGTATATGAATTCCAGAGCCGGAATGGTGGGCGGGGGTTGAGGGAATGTAGGGTGCAGTTCCGGCAAGTGGCGCGCAACTGATAAAATAAAAGCGTGTCCTGCAACCCCGAGGAGTCTTGAAGAGAGTAAAAGGAGTTCTCTGGATAAAGATCCGCCACTGTCCTCAAACCCAAACGCGTCGCGTGTCGGGACATGCTGGAAGACTGAAGCGAGGAGAAATCTGGGTGGTTTACAATTAGCATGGCGTTGACAGAGAGTAGAGGAAAACCGGAGAGCTGGCGCAGGTAAGACCACGCCCAATGTAACGTCTCGACTGTGTCAACCTCCGCCCGAGGGCGAACCGCCGGCGAGAACAGGGCAGTGGACAGGGGCCAGGGAGAGGCCACATTGGTCTCATACCGCGACGTGGGGCTGATAGGGGGTGGGGTGGATCCAAAAGTGCAGGAAACTGGCCTGGGCACATAAGGCATAGATCCATAAGTCAAGGGCGCCCATCCCACCAGCAGACATGGGGAGAGTGAGGATATTGTAGGCCACCCTGGGTTGTTTACCCGCTCAAACTAGCAAGATAACTAAAGAGCGCAATTTACAAAAGAAATGAGAAGTGAGGGGGATACGGATGTTCAAGAAAAGATAAAGGAATTTAGGAATGACCACCATTTTGGCTATTGCGATTCGGCCCGCCAGAGATAGCGGCAGTCAGCTCCACGAAGGGATCTTGGATTCAAGCCAGTCCACCGCCCGACCGAAGTTTGACCTCCACAGTTCATCCAAATCCCTACTTAACCAGATACCCAAGTAGCGCGTGGGGCCAGATGCCCACACAAACGGGAAGTCAGGTGGGAATGGCACAGTGGCATCATTCAAGGGGAATATAACACACTTGCTCCAGTTCACCTGGATGCCCGGAAGCCCGCCAAAATGTATGATTTCACGGACCAGGGGGATGTGGTTTTCCTGGGGGCTGCGGACATATAGGGTAACGTTGTCCGCATACATTGAGACAAGGAGGGAGCGGGACGAGAATCCAATGCCCCTGTGAGTATGGTGCTGCCGAAGCCTGGCAGGCAGGGGCTCCATCGCGATGGAAATCATAGGCGATAGCGGGCACCCCTGGCGAGTGCCACAAGCTTTACTAATGGGTTCGGAAACCTGACCATTAATGCGGAGACGTGCCGATGGATTTCGCTAAATCCCATTTGCGGCAGGATGTAGAATAAGAAAGACCACTCTAGTGTATCAAACGCTTTTATAGCATCGAGTTGGGCGGCCACTGCCGGCAAATTAGGATTAATTTGATGCAAGACTGAGAAAATGGTACGAAGTTTATGTGAGGTTGCCCCACCAGGAATAAAGACAGATTGATCTGGGAGGGCGATGGTGGGCATTAATAGAAGAAGACCGGAGGCAGTTAGTTTGGCAAGGATTTTGTTGTCTATGTTTATAAAGGAAAGAGGGCGGTAGGAGTTGCGACGGTCAGCAGGCTTGTCAGGCTTGAGAAGCAAGGTTATCAACGCCTCGCGCAGAGACGGCGGGAAGAGACCGGTGTCAAAAGACTTATTATACATGGCCGCCAGATGCGGTTCCAGGATGTCTACGAACGATTTGTAGAATGAGGCTGGCAGGCCCTCCAGGCCAGTTTCCTTGTCACCAAGTAGGCTATTGATGGCTGCCAGTATTTCTTCCCTGGAAAACGGCTCATCAAGGAATTTTCGATGGTAGTCTTTAGCCAGACGAGGGCAATAGACTCAAAATATTGATCAAACTCCACCTGTGGCAGAGGAGTGCCAGCAGAGAAGATTTGTGAATAAAAATCAAGAAAACAGGTTTTTATATCTTCCGGAGAGGTAGTCCTTTCCGGGCCGCCATCACTGAGGGCTGTTATATAGGAGGCAGCACGCGGTGTGCGGAGAAGGTTAGCAAGAGTCCGCCCCGGGCGGTCCCCCTCCCCAAAGCGGCACGTCCGACCCTCCCCGCCCAGGAAGGATAGTTCACGGCCGGCTTCATCCGAGAATTCGGTATGTTTTTAGCGTAGCAGCGCCAGCGTCTCAGAGCTGGGGCGCGCCGCCTGGGCGGCTTCCAGATCTCTGATTTCCCCCTCAAGCTCAGCCAGGGTGGAGCGAATAGAGCGGAGGACGCCTGACTGTTTGGAAATACATTCACCCTGAATGACAGCCTTGAAACCCTCCCATAGGGTGGAAGCAGAGTCGACGGAACCCACGTTTAGATCGAAATAATTGGTGATCGCAGTATGAATTTCCGTACAAAACACAGAGTCCCGGAGGGCATTGGAAGAAATGTGAAGGCCCGTCGCTGGGAGTGAGGAGGCCTAAGATGAATCTGGACCGGGGCATGATCGGAAAAAGTGCGAGCCATGTGCACTGCATCAGTAAGCCAAGACAAGACATCCAGTGAGGTAAGCCAGAAATCAATTCGCGACCATCAGCCCCTCGCGCCAGTGACACAGCTGCCCTCACGGGCATCAGGACGGAGATGGCGCCAGGCATCATAAAGAAAGTTGTCGGTTGGAATAGACGTAAGAGCTGCAGCTGCAAGCGGATGGGATGTGTGAGAGCCTGAACGATCCAGGGTCGCTGAAAGGGTAACATTAAAATCCCCACCCCAAACCACTGCCGCGGAGCCACAGGAGGAGATGAGGTGCCAAACGTGATTAAAAAATTCTGAGTCATCTGAGTTGGGGCCATAAACTGCGGCGATCGTGACAGGCTGGGACAATAGTAAACCATGGAGGATCGCATACCTACCCTCCGGATCGAGGAGTACCCGGGAGGTCTGCCTAGGGAGGCCCCAGCGCAACAGGATTGAGACGCCCCTAGCATACCACAAGTATGTTGAAGAGTGGGATTCCCCCCAATAGGGAGATTTGAGTCTGGAGACAGATCCGGGCAACAGGTGCGTCTCCTGTAAGAGACATATATCCACCTTGTGGCGCTGTAGGTGTGAGTATATCAGTCGGGCCTTGCGGTGATCATTCAAGCACCGTACATTCCAAGTCCAGCAGACGACGTCAGCCATAAGGGGGCAGGACAGGGAGCAGCTTTTTGCGGCGCTGACAATGAACAACACGGGCCAGCACAAAGCACACATGGGGCAAGGAAATCCAATGACGGCAGGGTGCAGCGCGGGAAGGGAGCAGCGCAGGCAAATGGACACAGCCCCCTATGGATTCCCACCCACAGGGCGATGCAGGGGAGGCGCGCGAGCGTTTGACTGACAGGTGCCTTAAGGGGCGGAGCGTTCCGGCAGGTATCTAGATCGCCCCATATTCCAGACCACAGGAGAGCGCGACCTATAAGGGGAGGGAAGTGCAAGTGGAGCAGCGTGTTGATCTGTAACACAAAACCAGCGAATGTATTAAGGACAGATCAGACAACATTATGCTGTGTAGAAATATAAACAAAACAGAATGCAGACTGAAAACGACTTGCAGCGGAGCTATGGAGGTAGCACAATGCAGTGTCAAGAACCATACTTGTAGAGGTAAAAGCAAGCAACCATAAAGGTGCGAAATAAAGCCACAACCCCAGTAGGGGAGTAAGACACCCCCACAACAACCCATACCCACCCCACCCAAAAAGTACCCTGCAGGAGCACCCCCCAAACCTCCAACCCCCCAATTAGGCTGAGTTTCCAACCCACCCCACCCCAGGAACCCACAACTAGGAAAGGGAAGGACAACAAACGAAAAGGGAATCATCTCGTGGGCGCATGGCAGAGCTTGGCATACACCCCTGCAAGGAAGCAGGGTGGCCAAGCTGAAGTGGTGTTAGACATCCAAGACATCAGGAATTAAGAAAAAACCTACAGAGTCTGTTATGTTCTGCCATTGGGTCGAAGTGCCTCATTCTGATTACAAAGTGTACTCTGCCAGCTCTTACTCTTGAATGCCCCTACTCTTCGAAGCTCGATCATACTCTCAAACGATAGACTTCCTTTGACGCCACAGCCTACACGTCTCTAACTCAGCCAGCAAGAGGAATGTAGTCTTTATCCTTTGACCTGTCTACCTGCACCTTCCAACCTTATCGCCTGTGGGCCAGGTGCCCCTACTGATGGGCTTTTACACTTGTAGTATTCTCCATGCCTGGCCTTCTGCTAACAATGGCAATTACAGGCAACAGTGGTGAACTAGCGTTGATGCACAACATTAAAACATTCACAGGATGTATCCAGTTAAGAATAAAAAGGACACCTTTTTCGTAGGTGGATCGGTGCTCACCTAAAAGGTTATTCTGTGACTGTTGCCACTGAGTGTAACTCACGGCCAGTCTCCCATATTTACAAAAGGTTCCTGTTTGTTTGGTGAGGCCAGGGCAAGAAACACAACTGATGTCGACTTAACAAAGTATCAAGTGCCTGGCAGGGCTGGCTTAGCGCTGGTGGCATCTAGTGAGACAATCATATTTGGCACCCACCCCTCAGGCTCCCCAAACTTCCACTGGGGAAAATTGACCATAATCTTTCCAAAGTCCCTCTCACACATACATTTGATTTGTTTTAAAGCACGGATAAAGGCTGTCTTTACAAATAAGAATGTATATCTACCCAAACAAACCCTTTTTAGCATCATTAGGAATAGATTATGAAAGCCTGGGGGAAAAAACATAACATCCTAAGCTATTTTATGCAGTTTGCATGCAGTTCTTTGAATAAAGTTCGTAACAATCACTGTTCTATATTAAGATTGTATCTTATGAACTGCGTTGACAAAAGGATCTCTGTGACAAAAGCAGTAATCCACTCACCTATCCGCATAAAATACAGAGCTTTGATCTGCACAATACGTGTTCAATGCAGCAGGAATATTAACCCTCTGTGCTACTTCATGGCGAGTCAAAACTGCTATCAGCCTAGACAAAACTCCATTCTCTCTCTAGCAGGAACATTAATCACAAGAGCTATCCTGACATGTTTATTGCTACCTGAAAGCTGGACACACAAGGAACTCTGCCGCAAGTGTTTTTAAAACATAAGTTATTTTTCACACACCCCCCCCCCTCTCCCCCTCCCCCTCCCCCAGGTCAGTGCCAAGTGTGGCCGCACCAGTTGCACCACCCTAAAGCCTGACACTTTATACCTTGACTACGGACACGTTCCTGGTTGGAGAAGAGACCGGCTGATGCCAGGATGCGGCACGCGCACGCCCCTACACCCACGTGGCTTCTGGAGCCCATTTCAGAGAGCAGACCTTTGGAGCGGTTCCCAGAATGAATGAATGAACTCCGCACTGATATCTGGTTCATGTGTGCATTGCACTTTCTCTTATGTCAAACACAACCCGGGGCAGGGCAGGCAAGGCTTGGAACGTCCTGTTGTGACGCTTTGGTACATCTGCACGTGCTCCTACCACAGTACTCTGTGCAACACTCTTTAGTGCAGATTGTGTGCGTCCCCTGCGCACGAGTGCAGCATATATTGCATAGGAGGAGCACAATATACGAGTGCAGCATATATTGCATAGGAGATGCGACTGCTGAAACCGGTTTATGAATCTGCCATGCATTTTCGACCTACGTGAGTATTTCGCATCCACAAGTTGGAGAAACAACATGGGAACCGGTTGCACTGTTTCTAACAAAAAGCATAGCACAGAGCAAAAATGCAAGTCACCCTAAAACTCAGTTTACCTATTGCCCAAGTGAAGTGCTCTGATTGTGGTTAGGATGCTTGTTCTATGTTTAAAAAAAACACATTTTACTATACAACCAGCCTTTCATTTCAGCTTCATTCAATATTTCATTCAAGTGAGGATGCTGAAATGTCCCAGCAGGGTTCTTGGAATTCCAACCCACAGAGGTCAGGATGTCCAGTTTGCATACACTAAACACTATCACGTGGCCGCGAGGCAGTACTGGACACGTGTCCATGAAGAGCAACCAACTGAGGCAGCACCGTAGCCTCTATGGAACACCACAAAAAGAAGATACTACTGAAAGTAAACCCAGGACAGACTCAAAGTGATGATTTCCCCAATACAGAGACCAGAAGTGCAAGGGACACGTTCTATGTACTGTGATGTTCCTGTCAGCATACATAAAATTCTACTTCCATGAAAGCCAGTTCTGTTCAGTACTCGTTTTTATTTATTTATAACCTGCTGCTGCATAGTATTTGCAAGTTCAACAGCCTAGACAGAGGTCAGCCTGTTCTGTTTGCCTGAGATAACAATTTCAAATGTCTTGAGTGATCCCCTTCTGTTATCTGCTGTGTTGGATCAGGTCAGTGTGCTGGAGGGGTGCCACATTGGAGACAGTATCTGTACTTGCCTGGCCACTCATCTGCTATAGAGACCTTCAGCAATGAATGTACAAACCCTTGGTCCCAACAGCACATGCCAAGTCAAGTTTTCACCTCTTTGAAATATCAACAGAGGCTAAATAACATGTATGAACTTAGAGGGACCGCCAAAGAGTCCCATGAGAGTCCGCTACCCAACCGTACCCCATTCACGAAGAAGGAGCATCGCCATCAGAGGAGCAGCTAAACTGAATGGAGATGTTTGGCAAATGGATTAATAGATTGTATTTATCCTTTGAATGGAAGAAGCGCTAGAATATCGATATATGCCATGAACCACACTAACCCTAACAAATATCTAATTCATAGGTGGCCAAAAATAGAGCAAAAACGTAATTGGAAATAAACTGTTTATTGTGAACCACAGAATTCTGCGCCTCCCCTTTCCCACATGTCTTGGAGGATCTTGACCACACCACGAGGAGTATACTGAGTTGGAATTCTATATGGCTAGAAAAACAAATTACTCCCAGAGTACAACCTTTAGGAATTGTGTGAAACTATGTTGCATGGGCCTCAAAATTAGAGTAATCACAGACAAAACTGAATATCCTGATCTTGCAGTTTTGTGGTGACCTGCATCTGTTTCTAATTAAACATTTAGGAAAGTATGGGGCATCTTAGAGGGTACTGAATGTTGCTCAGAGCCGCCATAACCCCTTTGGCTTACCTGTGTGATGCCGCTACAGTAACTAAACTCCAGTGTCCCTGGAGGGATACCAATTTTCCAGCATCTTCCTTTTTAGACCTTATGTACAAATACTTTAACAAGAATTGGCAGAGCCAATAGGTCTGGGTTTTAGGTGACCAAGTTCTCTATTTTAATGGCTGTAAGTTCAATGGATGTAAGGTTGCTAATAATCAAAATGCAGATTACAGGAGTCAACTAATTCTCACTGTGAAATGCAATTTCAAAAAGCCTGTTACAAAGAGCAGTATGGCACGAGAGACAAACGTTGCGTGGCAAGGCAAGTTGGGCAGTTTGAAATATCCACCTGTAGGTTGTTTTGAGAGTGCTGTCTAGGCATTTTCAATCAGCTCCATATGAAGTCTAGTTATCAGTTTGGGAAAGAGGGTGTAGTACACATCTTAGTGCTGTTCCATAGATGGATGATGGTTGTGCAAGTCCAAATGTTACAGATGTGGGAGGCCTTTAAGGTCATCATTAGAGGATCAGGCAACGCAAAGCAGGCAGGCATACGCCACATCTCACACGGTGACCTTGCGCGTCTAGAAAAAGAAATTAGGGAGTTTGATCTTATGTTTTCTGAAGATCATGATTCCTCCAAGCTTGCATCCATTCGAAACAAGCTGTTGAATACAAGGAGGCTGCACAGACTATCTCGGAAGGGAGGCACGGGCCTGACGCTTCGGTGAGGGTGACGGATTGGTGTCAGTACAACGCGTTGTGTTACAACGCATTCCGTTACAACGCAGATTTTACAACGCGGGATCCATTACAACGGATGTCATTACAATGCATGGCATTACATCGCAGATGCTATTACAACGCATGGCATTACATCGTAAGTATAGGTAAGTATACCTTTTTTTAAAAATGTTATTTAGTTTATTGTAATTAATTTTTTTTAAATAATTTAATTAAAAGACATTTTAAAATTGTCATTAAATTAATTTAATTAAATAATATCTATTTAATAAATGTAATTTTATTAAAAATTGTAATTAATTTAATTTAATTTAAAAAAAGTAATTAGTTTAAAGTACATATTTTTTATAATGAAATTAAATTAAATTAATAATAATTATTTATTTAATTTAATTAATTTAATTAAAAAATGTAATTAATGTAAAATAATTAATTTAATTTATTAAATATATTTTAATTAATTTTAAAATGGTAAATATCATTTAATTATCCCTAAACACAAACCCTACCCTAAAACCTAAAAACACCCCTGTACCCCAAAACCCAAACCCTGCCCTAAAACCTAAAAACACCCCTGTACCCCAAAACCCAAACCCTACCCTAAAACCTAAAAACACCCCTGTACCCCAAAACCCAAACCCTGCCCTAAAACCTAAAAACACCCCTGTACCCCAAAACCCAAACCCTGCCCTAAAACCTAAAAACACCCCTGTACCCCAAAACCCAAACCCTGCCCTAAAACCTAAAAACACCCCTGTACCCCAAAACCCAAACCCTACCCTAAAACCTAAAAACACCCCTGTACCCCAAAACCCAAACCCTGCCCTAAAACCTAAAAACACCCCTGTACCCCAAAACCCAAACCCTACCCTGAAACCTAAAAACACCCCTGTACCCCAAAACCCAAACCCTGCCCTAAAACCTTAAAACACCCCTGTACCCCAAAACCCAAACCCTACCCTAAAACCTAAAAACACCCCTGTACCCCAAAACCCAAACCCTACCCTAAAACCTAAAAACACCCCTGTACCCCAAAACCCAAAACCCTGCCCTAAAACCTAAAAATACCCAAACACCCCAAAACATATACCTCAGTACCCCAAAACATATACTCCTATACTCATACTTATTTAAAAAATCACTTAAATTAATATATTTCATTTATAATATTTAAAAACATAAATAAATATATTTTTTTTATAATTAATAATAATTAAATCAATTAAATAATATTAAATAAAAATAAAAAAAAATTAAATACTTACCAATACTTACGATGTAATAGTATGCGTTGTAATAGCATCTGCGATGTAATGCCATGCATTATAATGACATCCGATGTAATGGATCCCGCGTTGTAAAATCTGCGTTGTAACGGAATGCGACGTAAAAGATGCGTTGTAAGTGTAACATACCGAGGGTGACAGACCGGGCAAGTCCCTTGCCCAACTGCTCTGTAAGCCATGGGCGAGTGACTACATTACTGAGATTCATGACGCAGCATTGATTTACTTTTTCTCAGCCCTATATCAGACTCACTGGGGCATCCTTCCCCTAGACCTTACTGCCTATCTGGTCTCGATTCAGCTTCTACGGCTAAAAGATGGCCATAGACAATATTTGGACAAACCTTTCACAGAAGAGGTCATCAGCGTTATCAGTGCTATGCCTGCAGATAGGGTTCCTGGCCTTGAAGGCCTCACTGCCGCGTTTTATAAAGAGAATGGACCCTTTCTGCCCCTCATCTGCTTGCCACTTACCAAGATTCACTCTCTTCTGGAGTCTTACCTCCCTCCTTGCATGAAGCCCTCATTGTAACAATTCTTAAACCAAGCAGGCATTCTCAACACTGCAACTCATATCGCCCATTATCCCTGATTAACACAGACAACAAAATTCTAGCAAACTTATCGTCTCACGTCTCCTTCCACTCCTATCAACCATGGTGAGGCTTGTTCAGGCAGGATTTGCCTGGGGCAGGTCAACATCCTACAGCTTGCTCACCTTCTTTGCTCTCCTCCACACTATTGATCCAGCCATGCGCATGGCTGCAGTATTCTTTGATGCAGCAAAGGCGTTCGAATCTCCTTGAATGGCCATACCTCTTTGCCCTGCTCATGCACATTGAAATGAGCCCCACATTCATTAAACTACTCGGTCTGCGTTATTCTCAACCGGTGGCCTGACTGCTCGTGAATGGAATAATCTCAGCCCCCTTTACTGTGATGAGGGGTACCTGTCAGGGATGCCACTTCTCTCCCATACTTTTTGCGATCGTGATTGAGCCACTTGCTTTGCCAGCACCATGCCCATTGCAGACTTTTTTTTTCTTGCAGAATTCTAGATTTGCTATATGCGGACGATGTCACTTTGTATGTCAACGGCCCGCGTATACATTTAAACCCTATCATTAGGGAATTACCCAGATACAGGGGTCTGTCGGGTATTGAGATGAATTGGACAAAGTTGCTTGTTTTCCCACTGACAGACGAAACATCACCCTTCACCTCAGAATTTCTACTTGCCTGGGCAGATGCAACTCTTAAGTACTTTGTAGTCTGGCTCAGTAGAAATATTGATTTATGGAAACTCATTGTCGACTACTTCCATGCCTGGAGGAGAGAATTGAGTGCTGGAGGCAACTCCCTTGTCCCTTACTGGTCACTTGGCCGTCGCAAAAATAATTATCCTCCCTAAATTCCTCTACCTTTTCATCAACTTGCTGCTTCTGTGAGCACTACACGTTTGCCGACAGCTTCGACCACGTCTAATTTCTTTAGCATCAGTGGGTGGACAGCTTTGTATTTCATGGGAGATTGACACTTCCCTTTGAGCAAGGTGGCTTTGGTGCCCCTGATAAGGACGTGCAATACATGAGTGTCCAGGCCCAGTTTGCCCCTCACTGGCTCTTTACTATTCAGTTCTTTTATCACACGCCCCCTGAATCTGACCTTGCAGTGCTCTGCCCTCTTCAGATGGTGATATTTATGCCCCATAGGTATCCAAGAGCACAGACTGGTAGTAGTAATCTTTATTTAGATATAAACAAATATCTTTAAAAGAGAAATTTCCAGTTCATAGTGTTTACAAATATTAAAAACAATACAGACAGTCAAATACACAGCAGAAATATGCATAATCATCTTCCTTGGTCTCTTACTTGCAAATGTTATTAAAATTGCTCCCCTAATCTGTAATTACATACATAAAACAAACCGTGATCCTAAAAAGCTATTTAGCTGTTCTTATCTCTAATTACCTGGCGGTTTTGAGATTATTTGTTTTTAAAAACGTTGATTAGTTTAAGAAAGATTAGGGGAAGGCTGTGACTGGACACTTTTGTTTAAAATTGCGATATGCCTGCTGGATCATGTTTGTCAACCTTATATGTAGGTTTGTGTTGTCTGGGCTCAAAGCCGCAATGATAGCTTGCCTGCAGGACCGAACACCCAGCCGAGCACAGACTGATACTGTGGCAGGTATGGTATGGGTGTAGAACGAGCTCAGATGTAGGGCCTGCATTGAGAATCTCTTTGCTCCATCTATGCCACTCATTAGGCACCCCACTTCCCCCATCACTGACGATCCTGGAACACACTCTAGATTGTGCAAATTGCACCTTACATCCATCAGCACGATCTAACCAGGTGACATTTTTCTCTCCCCACAGCAAGCACTATAAGGTGAAGATATAAGGAGAAGTGTGGCTCCACGGTTAGAGGCGGCAGACCCAGAGGCAGAGGTCGGCCCGGGACCAGGGTTCAATTCCCAATGCGGCCGGGTGCAGGACCAATGTCAGTGGGCCCGATAAATCTCGCCTCGGTGCCACTCTAACCATGGGGTCCCACGCTGCAACTCTGGGCAATAGCTTGCTTAGTCTCCACTCCGGCCCCATCACCACTGGGGATGCCTGGCTGCACCTTGGGGATGCCCAGTAAAGGGACCATCTCACAGGGAAAGACAGGACGGGTTCGCCAGTGGTACAGCGCTGGGACGCTCCAGGGTAACCACGCGCTCTATGAATCCAACATTCATTCATTCATTCATTCATTCATTCATTCATTCATTCATTCATTCATTCATATCAACTTACTAGACACTTTTACATATTATTAACTACACACTGCGACCCCTGCAATACATGCCTCGTTCCCAAATGCCCCGCCTACATTTCAAGTGCTTGAGGCATCTCTGATTGCCCCATCTGTCTGCAAGCTTGGAACAAGAATTTACACTGGGATTCAGACTACTGTGCCAATACGCACCCCAATGAGCAGGAACGCATGGGACACAGACATAATACCCCCTTCCTTACAGATGAACATAGTGCTATTGCTGCACCCAAGCAGGCGCACTCTCCCCCAACTATCGACTACGCCTTATTCACTTTAAATACATCTATCGACTCTACAGCACTCCTGACAGACTGTCTGGATGGGCCAAGGTACAGATGCACGATGTGTCCGTTGCTCTTTTCCCACCGCCAGTTTTTTACACCTAAATTGGGATTGCCCGGGAATCTCGGACTACTGAACTGAAGTATTTGCAATGATTCAAGACATCACGGGACAACCTCTTGAGCACACTCCATAAATTGCGCTGCTAGGTTATGTAAAAAAAAGTGCAGCCAAAGATGTGAAAATTTGCAGTGATCCTTCTTCTGCTTGGCCAAGCGTAGAGTTGCGATGCAATGGGGTAGACACGCTTTGCTGCTTGCAGCTGACTGGGTCTGGGTTAAAGATGCAGCATACTGTCAGGAACAGCTTGCTGCCTTCTGGGAACACTTGCCCACAACCTCTTGGCCTAAGGATATTAGGGACCCCCTTGAATTGTATCTCTATGCCTGAGAGGATGCAGCAGAGAATGGGCGAGATGGTGCAGAAGCTGTGCTTTCAGCTCTATAAGGTGTTGCGCAACGCTATCTCGCTTTGACTGGACCAATAACCGGTGTACTTTGCTGTTTCCTGCATGATACAGACCCTCTTATGCCGTCACCTAAACTGTAAATTCCATTACATGATTCCGCTGAGTGACCGTTTCTTTCTATAATCCCTGCCCCCCTTCCTTTTTTTATCCTTCTTGTCTTCACAAAGGACTATGAAGAATAATGTTCACTTCTACATACTGGTCTGTATATCTTTGTCATCCTTATACTCCATGCTCACTGTATTCTGTATACCTCTGTACTGTTTGAAATGTAATAAATATAATTTTTTTTAATTCGCTAGAGATGCTAATGCATTTAGTTCAGAAATATGTGAAGTTATCCGATAATACTAGTTTAGTGAGATGATATAACCTAATGACATTTTGGATAAAAACATAATTTTCATAACTATGAGGACTAGAATATAAATATCTCCTAAAAATTTAAATGTTTAAATTCTATGACTAAGCTTAGTCAATTTGGCATTTTAAAATGTAGGTGGGTTTTATGTTTATTTGAAGGTATTGATACTGTTATTTCACTATGTCATGTAGTTCTATTTCATCTAAAATAATCCAGGTTTGATAACGGAAAAAAGTCTAGGAAAAAGCAGGCCGGCAGTATGAAGGGGAGCTTGGCAAAGTAGTATAGGTGGTGAGAAAGCATCACCATTTTGTATAATGCTATGTGACCAGCCACCGACAGAGGCAACTTGGTCTAGAAGGATACCAGGGAGCACAGATTTCATGGCACGCTGAAGGTTATCCTCCAGTGTGTCTACTTCTGCATGATAGATACTGATTCCTAAGTATTTAAAGGTGTGGGACTCCCACTTAAGTTTTTTACCCCACAGGGTCACTTGAAGTTGCAGTTGGGATTTCCGGAGTGGGAATACACTGGATGTTTGTGTGGTTAACTGCTAGCCCTGCGCGTGTTTCAGAATCACATCAATCGGTGTCAAGATGAAGTGGGCATTGGGGATATAAAGCAAAAAATCACCAGCTTATATGGAGACCATACGTGTCTTCCTGACCACTCAAATTCCTAGCTTGTCTCCCAATGCTCTTAGTGTAGCTGCGAGGAGTTCAAGTGCTAAAGCAAATAGGTTGGGAAATAGGAGCCAGCCCTGCCGGGTGCCTCTGCTGATACTATTGTCCCTAAGACATGACTCCCTGTTCTACCCTTTGCGGTGGGTTCAGAGTAAAGAAGTCTGATCCAGCTTATTATAACTGGACCTAGCCTGTAGCTGTTTAATACAGTATAAATGTAGGGCCACTGTATGGTGTCAAAAACCTGTTCAATGTCTATGGCTATACAGGCGGAGTGGGGCCAGAGTGTTGGGGATTGTTCCAATATCTTATAAAGCAGTCTCTGATGTGTATCTGGAGGAAATAAAACTGTTCTGTATAGACTAGTGCAGGCAGCAATGGCAGTAATCTTTCTATAACTATTTTGCTCAGTATTTTATAGTCTATATTTAATATTGATAGCAATCTATAGGAAAATAGAGATGTAGGGTTTCTTCGTGATTTTAGGATAGGTGTGACCAACACCTCTGTAATTGGCGCTAGCAGAATGCTAAGTGTTCTGGTTGTATAAAGGTAGTAACTTAGAGGCCTGGAGGCTCACAACTGTGGTGTAAAAGTCTGTGGGTAAGCCATCAGATCCTGGCATCTTGCAATTGGCCAGCAATCACAGGGCCTGTTTTATGTTTTGCTCAGCGAGTAGTGCTGCCAAGGCTTTTCTCTGTCTCCATATGAACTGTGGGAAAGGAAATCCCATAGAGAACTCCACCACCCTACCTAGGTGGATGGTCATGTTGGATAATAGAGTTGTGTATAAGAAGTATTAAAGACTGCACTGGGTCTTAACCATGGGACCCTTGCAGTTTGTAATGGGGGGTCTGGTAACGGGTGGCTTGATAAGTCTAGATAATAATCTACATCGCTCCATCTCCCTCAGTATGTTGTAGTTCAGCATATTTCGCAAACTCCATACATTGGATACGTACTAACAGGTCTACATGGGTCTTCCTCACTTCACCTAGTTCATTTTCCCTTGTGGGGTCTGTGCTGTGTACATTTTCAAAGGAATGGAGGTTTGTCTCAGTCTTATGGAGGTCTCCCTCAAGATTCTTCCTCATACCGAACATGGAGCAGATACAAATCCTCTGAGAACAGCTTTAAATGTCTCCCACTCTGTGAGAACGAAGACACTTTGTTGGTATTCTGTTGAAAATGCTCCTGACATTCCCGATGTGATGGGTCTTGGAACACAGGGTCTTCCTGCCAAGAAGGCTGGAACCTCCGGGTAGGGACTGGTGATTGTGTGGTTCCTCATTGCAATCCTAATTTCTATTAGGAAATGGTCAGATAGTGATATTTCTAGGTAATACATTACATCTTTTTCACAAAACATAGAGGAAACAAGCACATATATGTGCACTAACAATCAGCACAAGACATCACAAAAAAGTGAAACACAGGCATAAATCACCACATTGGTAATATGTTGAGAAAACTACTTTTCAAAGGCAGAACCCATTCACGTTTTTTGTGTGATTAGTCACATATATATTTGTGATTTGTTATATGTATGTATTTTTATGGATGTAGCCTTAAGGAAGCCTTTGTAAGGTGAAGCGCGTTGGCTGCCATGTTTGTATTGTGGATGAAGCATCTATATTAAGAAAAAATAACGACACCTACAACAAAGATCTATGAGTTATGTCTTGTGTTGATTGTAAGTGCATATAAATGTGTTTGTTTGTTTGTTAAGTAATCCATTAAATAAATGGCCTTTTGGAGGGTTATGGAGCATAATACTCGATACAGTCAGACATGGCTTTTGTGCATTGGGGAATAGTACGAGTATTCTGGAGCCCTCACATTCCTAACGTGCCAGAAGTTTAGTTGACCAGTGTATCAACCTTCCCCGAGTGCCCTTGCTTCACACATCATTGCTGTTCCTGGTAAGGAAGGATGCGATCGGTCAAGTGTCACATCTAATGGGCTGTTGAAGTCACCCCCAGTCCGCTAAAACGTGTCAGTACATCCTAGAAGCAGGCCTGGTCAATATTTGGAAAATAAAATCTAACTAGGGGCTGGCCATCAACACATACATAACATGTGAATATGTAAAGAGCAAATTCACCACGACGAATATCTTGGCCCTGAATAACAGGTGTTTATTTTTACTCGACTCTATGAACTCGTTTTATCGACCTCAGAAAGATCAAAGGCTGAATGGACCAGCTGGGATTTGAATCTGTGACCATGAGGTTGAACACAGGCCCCTACAGTGGATGCATTAATCCACAAAGCAAAAATACCCCGTAGGAGGATGTAATCCCCCCTTAGTGTCTTTGTCAGAATGTACAACTGCAAACGGCATCCCAGAATTTAGCTAGTCTGCTGCGCCCCTAGCTAACACCAAGTAGGCCATATGGCAGAATTGGCCCTTCCATTTGTTTGTAATTTTAGCGCCTTCAGTTTCATTGAGATGTGATTCTTAGAGGAACGCTGATGTGTCGCTGCTTCAGTTGAGAGTGAATCACAGGTATTGTTTGTGGGAAAACCTCGTCCCTCCAGCCCTCGTGGTAAGGGATTGGTGCCTGGGGCATCCTTAGTGATCTTGGTAGCTTGTGCATTGGTATGGCGCTCATCGCCTCAACTGACAAATGACCAATTAAACAGAGCCTAGCAAAACAAACAATTTTAGGTCATGTATTCAGGATGTAACATTGGATGACCTGCACTGGGGCTAGGGGGAGGGGGCTAAGCTCCATGCAGTGATCTACGATGGGCTGTAATAACAGGCATTTTCAGTCTGAGTAGGGACTCCATGGAAATCACCCGTTCAGTACTGGTGATCATTTCGGTTACAGGAGCCATGCCTTGGAGCCTCAGTGATATATTTCTACTTGCTGCTGAGTGGATCCCTACAGCCAGGGTCAGACTAGCCTTAGCGGGCACCAGGCATATTCCCGGTCATGCGGAGGGGTGGGGGCTGGTTTTGTGCCCAGGGAACCGTTTTTTTCAATGGGGGGCGGTTTTGCCGCAGTGCTGCAATATTGGCCTCCTGTAACAAAAGCGGGAGCAGTGCTTCTTGCTAGCAGTGGGGGGCCTGTAATATTGCATCGGATGGGAGGTGCCCAGGGTAGGGGGGCAGCTGTCTTACTGGCAACCTGTTTGTTCATTCCATCCACAAAGAAATTGGAGAGGCCCAAGGGTGTCAGGGAAGTATGCAGCCATTGTTCATGTTGGGATGCTCGACTGCACTTTGTTGTGCAAGTGTATGGCGCAGTGTATTGTCCTTCTTGGTTTCTGCATGTTGTTTGTGGAAGATAAAATGTTGTATACTTGTAAAGCGCACAGCTGCCCGCACCGCGGGCGTCCCGGCGCTGTATACCGCTGGGGAACCCGTCCTGGCTTTCCCTGTGAGATGGTCCCTTCTGGGCACCTCCAAGGTGAGACCAGGCATCCCCTGCATTGAAGGGGCCGTTGTGAAGATTAAGCAAGCTATTGACCAGAGTTACAGAGTGGAGCCCAGGGTTAGAGTAGGCGCCGAGGCGAGAATTATCAGGCCCGCGGACATTTTGACCCAAGACCCTGCCGCGTTGGGAATCGAACCCTGGTACCGGGCCGATCTCAGCTTCCGGGTCTGCCGCCTCTAACCATTGAGCCACCACTTCTCAGATGAAGAAAGTGTGAGAGTTTGTTGTGTCTGTGTCACCTGCATAATTAATAGTGTGATGTGGAAATCTGGGTGCTTTGTGCATGAGTGTTGTTGTGAGGACAGGTTTTATTTTGAAGTCTGGTCAAGGGAACTTTGGGTTAAGGAGATGTATGGTTAACCTTTCTGTTTTTATTTATTTTTGTGCCTTGAATGTGTAAGCTTAGAGATGATGGGGAAATCCTTTGTCTAAGGAAAGCTATAGGTTCCGAGCTTTTTTTATAGAAACAATGGTAGAGAGGCATCTTCAGAGAAAATATGTGTAAAAGCACATTGTTGTGTTAATAACAAAAAGGATGAATCAATATGTCTCTTCTTTGCTTGTTATAATTCATTTCTTCAAGGTCTTCTGACTGTAAAAGAGCAGTTCTGAGCACTAAAGCGTTTCGCCCAAGATTTGGGCTTTTTCAGGGTTGCAAACATAACATGAACATAACTAACATTATTTATCTAATACACAAGTGTGAAATACATGCAATCACATATATACAAATAATACAGTGCATTACATCGGCTTTAAAAACACAGACAGGCTGTGGTGGAAATTGATTAAATAAGCAGGACAATTTTATCAGATGGTCATTGTAGAGTTCATTATCAAATACATAAGCTTAACTTCCATTATCGAAACAATATCAAAAATCATTCTTGGTTTACAAAATTCTGTTTTAACCTTTGTTTCACCTATTAAATTCAGAGGACGAAAACAATTCCTTTATTTTACTCTTTTAAAAACATATAATATCACTAAGTATGATGTAGATCCGTATCTCGGAGAGTATTACAATTTTCCTGTATCAAAACTCAGAGAAAAAAATCACAACATATTCCCCATTATTGTGTTCAATTGAAACATATTCATACAAGTAAGGAATGCATGTCTGTAGTAGTATGGGTAATATGGGTTTCGTTCTTCTTATTGTTAAAAGCAGAACAGCATCAGGTTTGCCCGTCACGCTATCACTTAGGGTGAGTATGACATAGATGTGTACGGGTGGCAGGCCATTACAGTTAGAAACATCTATCCCACTCATAAAACGGATGAGGGTAAAAGAATAGACGGGAGGGAATACAGAGAAGAAAATCATCCGCATAATCTTGCGGGCCAGTAACCACTGGTTCTGCTAAACACCTTACACATCTCAGCTCACTTACCCAAAGAAACTTCATTATCTTGAACATAGATTTCAAATGACGAAACCAATCATAACTTCTCCCAGTCCTTGCACAGCTAGAGTAGTGTAAATATCTGTTTTCGATCGAGGGCAAAGTTCTAAAAATGTGTGTGAAAATATATATGTAGCTAGAATGGGTATGCACATCCCACCAAGTTCTTAACATAGTTATTCGATGTCTTAGTGACCTCCAATCTTCATTACCAAAATGAGTCCCACAATAATATTCTCCGAAATGTCCGGCGTGTCAAAGAAAAGCACGTACAATCCAAATGTGACAAAACGAGCATGCACCTGCACAATCAAAAATAACGGTGAAGATGTTCAAATCTCAACACATCATTTATCAATTGAATTACACCATTGTATTGTTCAATATCAGGAGTACTAAAGGGAAAAACCAGTGAGCCGGAATTATACATTCCAAATACAATAATAATACAACTTGCAAGTTCAGAAGACATTCTTAGATTTCCCCTCACAAGTCGTGCACATTATAGTGTGAAAAAGCCCCAGGGATCAATTCGGTATACATTGGGGATATTCATAGCTCAAGACAGTCTTTTAGTAAAATACTGAGTATTTTTTACAGTCAGGGTCCATCGAGATCCCTCTTACTCAGATCTTGTAGTTGTGGCTGTACAAGCACATGAAAGGAAAAATGATACAGTGCTCCACATACGTGGGATACAGTACTGTACTTAACACTTCAGGCCCAAATGCTATATACTATTACGCGAGCATTGCCACCTGTTGATATGTTTGTATATAAGTATAAAGATCACCAGCAAAGTACACTCCCCAACCATTAAACTTAGTATCCCATCAGCTGACAGGGCCCATACATGTACTTGATCCACCCACCCCATAAAGAAGTTTGCATACGACGTGGCAAATTTGAACCCCATCTCTGTACCTTGGAGTTGCTGGAACCAGGTATCATCGTATATTATTTTTATTTTACAAAATCAGTTGTACCATTTCCAATAGCATTTTGTTGTGTTCATAATAGTTGGCCCTGCATTTCGAGAGAAAGAACTCAACCGCTCTACATCCATATTCCATCCTAATGCATGGAAAGATTCTACTTCTAAGGTGATTAACACATAGACTCGTCCCTCACCAATTTTCAAATTTGCTATGGATGACAGACGTGTCACTGATAAAGGATGGAAGATTCATCACCAGGGGTTTAAGGAATGAATCTACAAATTGTGACAATCGTTCTGTAATCGAACCAGTAGCTGAGATGATTGGCTGCCGGGGGTGGTGGAATCCTCCTTTTTGTGATCCAAACAAGGGAACCTAGAGTGTTCAACTAACAGAAATGTATATTCTGCTTCAGATAGTAAGCCCGCCTCTTTCCAGTGAGAGAGTTTATCATTGATTTGACAGGTTGCCATAGGATATGGGTTTGAATCCAACTTCTTATAACATACAATGTCATCTAATTGCCTATATACTTCTCTATTATAGTCACTTCTATTTATCAAGACAATGCTGCCCCCCCTTATCTGCTTCATGCATAACAATTGAGTTGTTATTGCCAAGATTCAACAGAGCCAGTCTTTCTACTTTTGTAGATTGTCTCTGTGCGAGCATTTTAATGTGCCAAGGACATTGTCCTCCAGACAATACAAGTCTAGTCTAGTCTAGTCTGGACATTTGTATTGCGCACATATCACATCCAAGGGAGTCTCATGGCGCATGCAGACAGTCCTGAAAATGAGGTGAGCCGTAGATAGGTTAGCAGAATTACAGAACAGTACACAATAAAAAGGAAACAATCTGAGATGGTCATAAACTCAATAAAGTGGTGAATTTTTAAGGTTTTCCCAAGAGTGAGCAGTGTGGGTCTTGGTGTTCTATCCAGAGGCAGATAGTCTCAAACCTGCGTAACTGGTTAAAAAGGGTTTTTGAACAAAGGTGATTTTCCAATCTTTAGCTTGTTAACGCGTCAGCTTCAGACAAGTCTTTAGTTGTCTGTTGGTAAAATACATCATGCAATTTAGATGTACACCTTGTGGTGTGAATTTGCTACATACATGCATGCCACTATCACATGTATAATATTGTTCAATGCACAGATCTTTAACAACCTCCTCCACAGTGCAAGCATCATCCTCATTGAATGATAACAACATCGATATGTCCTTTATCTGTGCAACAGATAACTCAGACAACATGGTTGTACGTTCCATTTGTGGTTTATTATACTCATTTATATAGAAGTGACATTTGCGCTTCAATTTTCTAATGAACTTAAATAGATCAACATGCAAATCAGAGAAATTACCATAATTCAGTGGACAAAACCCAAGTCCCTTGTTCAGTGCTGAGATTTCAGATTCATTCAGGACATGTCCCTAAAGATTTATCACCAAATTATCATCTGTGGTTGGTAATAAGTTAGATCTGTTGCCCCTACTTGTTTAGTCTTTTTTTCTGACTCCGGGTTAGCACTCCTTCCTTTCTTTCTATGTTTTTCTCCTCCCCCCTCTCCTGGTCTTACGGTGGATTTTGGTTGTCTGTTTCCTAACCTGTATCTCAGGACCTTTTCTAAAAAAGTTGAGGAGCTATTTATTTGCCCTCCCTTTTCAATAGTATACTGTTTGGCCCAGCCTCTTCCAAAGAAGCTACATCTGAGCTACTGTTGGCACCAGAAAGACTAGCAACATCCTGAAGACTATAAGGTTTCGAGCCTTGGCTGTTGTGTGACTTGGTATCCGTGACTACATGCCCTGTTTGCATAAATGTTATGCTGATTTATTGTAAGTATTCAGACGTGGTGGTAAGGCCTTATGTCTAAGAATGTAAGACTTGCATATTTAAACTGTTGTACTATGTGTTAAAATAAAACACACGTTGAAAAACCTACTTTTAATGCAAAATAGCAAGCAGCACAGCAAAAGACTTAAATGCAACTGTTATTTCAACTGAGCAGGGCTCTCACCAGAAAAAGGTCCCTTGTAGTATAAATCTAAGAAACATAGAATTTTAGACCAGTATATGCATGCTTTTTCTCAATACAAGTCAGCACAACGTGACAGAAACGTGTTACTTTCGCCAAAACGTTATCTAATGAGCAGGTGGCAGGATCGTTTCCCCAAAGAAGTGCAGAACATCCTTGAGCATAAGACGCCATTCATAAATACAGCACAGGGCTCCTTTCCTTCTACAATCTCGCTTCTACTTACCAGGTTCAATAACATGGGTACTTGAACTATTAAAATTAGAAAGCATATTCAAGGGAGTGGAAGGGCCAAACCACTGTGAAACAACAACCATATTTGATTAGAAAGCATTGGTAAGTTCTTGATTATATGCATTAAAGTTAACACTGTAATGCATAGGAGTACATGAGAATGATACAAATAGGATTTAGGTTTTACAAATGGTAGTCACAATCTAGTTGTCTTGTTTCTTTGTTGGACATGAGGTGATGGGGCCTCATGTCTTGACCCATGACATACTTCTGGTGAGTGCTGTTTGTTGTCTTTGTGTGTGGCTTCAGACTCCTGGATGAAGTTGCTCCCCACCGACCTCACAGGCACTTTGCATTTTTACAAGAATGTACACATGTATGTATGTATGTATATATGGCACATTTGTAAAGAGCAACTGTCACCCAACGGGTATCCTGGCGCTGCGTAGTTTTAAAGTATGTCTTTCTACTGCAAATAATTAGTTATGTTTGCCCACTAACACATTAACTGAAATAAATTGTAGTGCTGCATTAGCCTTGAAAGGGGACAAGTTATAATAATGACAAAATCCAGAAAGTAGAAAACAAATTTCTGAGAACCCTGCTTTCTGTCCCCAATCGACTCCCACCTATGTAATACATACAGAGCTAGGATTGGGCTATATAACTGACATCTTAAAACTAGCCCCAGTTATTGGATGGATGAAAACTTGGCTTAATAAGGAGCCTACATTAAATCACATCATCTTAAAAGATTGTTTAGCCCTGGACAGAGCCCAAAACATTCCGTGGGTAAAATATGTACAAACGCAGCTAATTTCAGCCGTTCGACCGGAGCTTTTCTCATCTCCAGATTTGATAAGGCAGGAAGATCTTAAAATAGTATAAAATACCCTGACAAATTTATATGTTATGGAGAGGGAACCCACAGAGCTAAAAAAAAACCATGGTTAGGAAACACTGTTTGTTGACATCTGTCCCAGGAATGGAACCATACCTTTTCCTGGTAACTAAACCATACCATTGTTTCCTTCTAACGAGATTTCGTTTTGATTTGATCCACTTCATTCTGGGCAATTTTAAAATATGGAATAGGCCCGATAATGCTGAACCATGTGATTGTGATCACTTTTCCACCCAGGACACGATTCACTTTACCATGTTCTGCGGCCATTATACTGAGATTAGAAAAAGATATTTGCTTCCAATTTTGTGCAACCTAGGTTTTACTCAGGTAAAACCAGCCCTGATGTTCCTGCAACTCCTTCCCAATGTAAGAGTAGCTTTTCATGTTGCTAGTTTTTTAGTTGCAGGAGCACGTGTAAATAAGCACCGCACAAGAACTAGGCACCTTACTCATGAACATTGATTTCCCTTTTTAATCTCATCGATTTTAAATGTTTTTTTCTAAAAAAGTCTCTTCCTAATATTCTTAATATTTTCGTATAACTCATTTTGTACATTGTGATTTTAGAGTTTTTAAATATAAATATTATAATTATGTATTAATTCGTGCTCTGATGAAATGTTGCTATGTAATAATGCTCGTTCTTTTATGATTTTTAATAATCGAATAAAGATAATTGACTGACTGACATTAACTGAAATAAATTGTAGTGCTGCATTAGCCTTGAAAGGGGACAAGTTATACTATAATGCCATACACATGGTTTTCTAAAGTGTGGATTTGTTTACATCTTAAAGGAACAAAATATTGAAGAAATCAACACACTTGTGTAGGAGGCTGGCTTAGTATATGGTGCACACTTATTTAAGTGAAGCACCTAGCATTAATCCAGGCAACCCCTATGGTGATTTTAGTGGTCTTTGATAACCTTAAAGCTTTCAAAGTGGTAGCTGTGGAGAACAGCCTTCAGACTTTCTTGAATGAGTGTTAAGCAGCTTGTTTTACCAGGTAAATCATGTAGTTTAGGTTAAATGAAAAAGAACCACAAAGTGTATATATAAAAATATGTCATTGGTATATAATACAGTGGTCTCCATGGGGGAGACCAAACCATATACTGAAAAGGTGGAATGCGAACTGCGACAGCATTCGGGACAAGGAGACTCAGAGGAGCTCGAGACACAAGAAACCACCCACGGTGAGTTCCCAGGAAACCCACGGAGGCTGTGTGCGGAGTGGAAACACTGCATCGTGTCCAATGGAAGTCAACAGAGAAGTTGAGGTTGCAGTTTTTCAGAAGAAGGACCCTTCCCAGTGGACCCTGAGGAAACCCAGTGGAGGACAGAATGTTGAAGAGTCACCCCACCCGTGGATATCCCACTTATCAGGATACCCACACCAGGGAAGCCGGGTGCATAGGTGCGAAGTGACATCAGAAACTGCTGTAAACCACAGTGGGGCTCTTCAGGAAAGATGGTGCTGGAGAAGAATGTACAAGAGTCTTGTGGAATCTAGGGGTGGATTCTTGGAGTGAAGAACCTGCAAGCAGAGGGGACAGAGTCCATGCCACTCAGATGTGACCATGAAGGCCCGGAAGAGCAATTAACACCGATGTCAGATGATTCAAAAGTGTTGATGGTGACCTTGTCTCTGCAGCTGTGAGGACCAGGCACCGCTGGGGATGGTAGACCACCAGGAACATGATCGACCTGAACGACGAACTCGCAGAGCTGAAGGAACTACCAAGTCCCGGCCACCCGGGCTCATGAAACAAAGGAGAACTGATCCATTCACCGTTTGTGACCGACTAACAGGCTGCGGTTCAAAGAATTTCTGAGACACTATTACGGTATCCCGGTTTACGTGGAGGACCTAACAAGCACTACTTCCGTACTTCTAACTAAAGATAACGATCAAGATCTCACACACGAGCTCTTGTTACCCGAACTCACAGGTCCCTGATGTGGACCCTCTTCAACTACACCCGGTCTTGAGCAAAGCTGGGTCGGAATAGTCACCGGCTTAGCGACCTCCATCTAAATCTTTTTATTTCCGGAAGCCCTGAGGAGTCGCGAAAATTATATTCCATTTGCGACGAAACACGTGTCGGCTGGCTCGCAAGATTTATTAAACGAAGATTCCATCACTCCAAAGGAACTGGATATTTTCTTGGCAGTTGTGTTTTAAATATGTTTCAACTCATCAGGATACAATCCCATTACTGAATCTTACTGCAGTGTGCATGGGGCATGTCGTTTGTGTAATTTTGTGCGTTGTTTTTTTGCAACACACACATTGAGGGATTATAGGGCTTATCCCCTCGCCCTTTTTGCAGCTCTACACAATCACTCTCTCTGACCCTCTCTTTGCGAAAAATAATTAGCTGAGCGCCCAGTATTTCCCCTCATTCCTAAAAACCCTTTCTTTTGGTAAACCACCTTATTAGAACTGCAAACTTCAGGTGGAGATACGATCTCTGAAATAACAGCGAAGGTGTCTTGTGTAGAGTTGCGCTCCGAGGTCTGAGTGCGGTGAGAAGCGCAGAAGTATGAACACCACAGCTGTTTCAAAATTTGAAGGGTCGAGGTGGAGAGGTTCTGTGGGGTTCACCCTGAAGCTGCTGGATGTGTTAGGACGTTGGCTGGGTCCGTTTCAAAATTGTCGCCAGTTTAAAGTAGTAAGTACACTGGTAGTGAGTTGAAGACAGTTTGATTTATTTAGCGTGTAAAGTTAAAACAAGAGGTAATACTTCCTATCCACATCTCAACTCACAGCAACTGCCACAAAAGGAATCCAGTCACTTCTAGAACACAGCACTCAAGATGATTCTTGACGTGAGGTGAATGTGACAATATGTAAACATTCTAAAAGAGGAGGAGGCAAGATCATTACAGGTTTGGTCTAAGCAGTTCTGACGACTGATACTGGCCCGAAAATTGTAGAGGACAGGTCAGACCTCAAGGGAGTTGGAGAACCACCAACTGAGTTGTTGAGGCTTTCAAAGTCTGTGGGACATCAGTAGCAGTAGAACATTCAGTTTTGTTGCAGTGCCTGCAGTTGCAGGGGAGTGACTTCTTCACTCCAAGGGATATTACTTCAGGTGTTCTTGATGCCCACAGGTCAGTGGACTTGCAGAACAGCGAGACCAGGAGCAGCAGCATCTTCCTTGATGCAGTCTTGGTTCCAGGCAAAGTCCAAGTGTCCAGACGGTCAAAGAGTGACGTGGTTTCAGGCTGATTCTTGTCCCACAACGAATCTAAGGGCCCACCCACAGGTAAGCCCGACTCAGGTCCCTCCCAGAGGATGGGCTGGGCTGAGGGGAGGATACCCTCATGTCCTCTGTCCAGTTTAGGACCCGAGTGGAAGCCAAGGGCTCCCTCATCTGGTTTCAACTGCAGTATGCAAAGAGGGCTCCAAATGTGCCCTTCAAAGAAGTCTGGTGGTGCTGACAGGCCCCAGCTCAATACACCAAGTCCTGTCTGGGAGGCGGTCACACCTCCCTGCAACAGGAAACCTATTGTTCTACCTTCCCCTGCTCGTAATGACTGGTGTCCACTATATGTGTCAGAATGGCTGACCACACTTACAAAGCCTGGAGAATTGACTCTGGAGTTTGCAGGGGTGTCCTGCTAATGCAGGGACACCCTCACTCTTATAGCCAAGCGCCCTACCTTCAGGACAGAAAGGCCTGCCAAAGTGGTGACTTATAGGTTTTAAGTGTAGGGACCTCAGATATAAGAAACTCATATCTGTCGTGAGTGGTGCAAGCACCAACTCACACAGGCTGCTATGGCAGGTCTGTAGTCACAGTTTGAGTGGTCTCTCATGGGTGGCACAATACATGCTGCAGCCCATGGGTGAATCCTGGTGTACCGATGCCCTGGGTACCTTAGAACCATGTACTAGGAACATACAAGGGTACACCAGCAGCCAATTATTCACATACTGAAGTACTTACCATGGTCAATTTAGGGAGGAAGCACAGAGACTGGGGTCCTGATTAGCAGGATCCCAGTCAGACTAGTCAAAAAATAAATACTGACACCGGCAAAAATTGGGGGTAACCATGAAAGTAGTTCCTACTTTCCTACAACTTGCATGTCAGAAAAAATACACTCATGCAGGTGAGACGGTCATGTTTACAAATAAAGAAAAATACACACCCAACATATTTAGATCCAGTATACAGTTCTAATCGTGCTTTACTAATCTATACACCCATCTTATTGCAATGGATACACAGGCCTTCCTTTGCAGGACAGCTAAACACAAAAGCAATGGCAGAAAGGGCCACACAAAACCAGGAAAAGCAGGCATCTTTCTTTATTAGACAAGGAAGATACCTTAAATCATTTTGCCAAGGTACCAGCCTTGAAATCCGTAGGTTGTCTAAGAAGCTGTGAACCTGGAACTTAACAGCAAGCAATACAAACCTCTATACTTACTCAGCTGTTTTCACCACAATCACAGTGGTTCCTCTCTCACATGCGGGACACCCAGGTGTCTTGTAAGGTCATAAGGTGAAAATGGCACACAGTACGAAGCCCCTCTCTGCCCTAAGGAGCTGTACGCATGAAGATGCTCCCTTCATGTGCAATTTATTGCTGTCGTATGGCAGAGGACACTCCTAATACCTTAAGGCTCCCGCCGGCTCTGTTCTCAACAGGCAAAATGCTGTTACTCATAGTATCTGACAAGCAAAACATCGAATGGCTGTCTGATGGGCTGACCCAAAGTAGGAGTGAAAATTATAACAAGGTCAATTGCTGCAGAGGGTTGAGCTATTGCCCCGTTCTATGTATACTTGTCTGTGGGTTCTTCCAAAATGTGAATTTTACAGTAACTGAGCAGGTGCTGTGCAGAGGGTGTCAAAGTGACACCCCCTGCACCCTTGTGAAAATCGGTATTTACCGATTCGGTAAATACCAAATCGGTAAGGCCCATTCATTCCTATGGGCTTCAAAGCCCATAGGAATGAATGGGCCTTACCGATTCGGTATTTACCGAATCGGTAAATACCGAAATCATCCGATTCGGTATTCCAGCACATCTGGAATACCTACATGTCGACACCATAGATTTACCGATTTTCAATTACCGAATCGGTTAAATTCAGTAATTTAAAAATCGGTAAATCTATTTCACCTACATCTGGCCCTCTATCTATACACTATCCAAGATACATGAGAACAAGCACTCCACGACAAAAAGACCCATATTATCAAATATGACCCCCTTGTGTGAGCATGTGTGAAGACCCACAGGTGGCTATTTCTTTTTTTATCAAAAATTGCCACTTGTGGAGCTTGTATGTAAATGGATGTATGTGTGTACCCAAGCAGTGGCTGGTGTTTTGATTGGTGGTATATGAACATACGCCCTGCTATGTGGGTTTGTGTGTGTGTAGTAAGGAGTTCAGGAGACCATAGAATATCTTCATGAAGGAATTTATTCATGAAATTGGATGCACCCACGACTGGACGCACCCGCTCCGCTCCAGGACATCAAGCAACTGATTAACGTTGCTAGAATCCAAGAGCAGGACGGCAGCATCCGAACATGATACACGATTCATAGACATACAGTGAAACATGTGTCCTCGCACTGTGGTACAGCGCAAGGACATAACTTTGAATCAATACAGTTCAATACATTACAACTTCTTCCCCTTTACAGGAAGACAAAATTCAATGTTACAAAATATAGAACAAAGAAAAACATGAAAAATATTTATGATAACACATAATCATTTAACTTTGCAGGCAATCGCCTGCAACGAATTCCCAATTCTGAATTAGATTGAATATTATTACTTATACTCTTTGAAATTGAATTTGTAAGACCAGACCCAGTAGAAAGGTCAAGAGAAGTACTACAAGCAGTTGTACTGACATTACTTGTCATTGGAGTTTTGACCCAAAAAGACCAATCACAGTGATCAAACTCTTCTTTAGTTAAATTGAGTAAAGGGTGTGCCTGTGAGGAAGATAAATGTACAAGAGCTCTTCTGTTCCACCAACCTCTACTGCCAAGTAAAGCAGAAGCTTTATTGACTGATGTGACCTGAACAGGACATGAAAATTTTGACGAACCTTTGGTGACCTTCTTAGGATTTTTAATAAGAATCCAATCACCAACTTTTAAATCAAATTAAATCAAATTTTTACCAAACTCATGTTTAGACTTCATGAGGTTTTGTTTTTTAAAAAGTCTATCAGACAAATCTTTAATGTCAACCTTTCTGCTGCCAAGATTGAGGTTAGCATTCTTTTGAGTTACCCAATTGGGACACAATTTGGTGTGAACGATCCTATTTCTCAAAAGAGAAAATGGAGAAACAGCTGTTGTACAATGCGGGGAAATATTGTAGGACCACAATTTGGTTTCAAGAAAATGAATAACATCTTGGCGAGAGGCGATGGCTGTTTGTATAGCATCCTTAACCAATCTGTTAGCTCTTTCCACCAAGCCATTCGATGTAGGGGAATAAAGAACCACTTTATAATGAACAACATCATGTTCACTTAAAAATGAGGTGAACATTTCAGAGACAAAATGAGAACCATTGTCAGTAACAACAATAGAAGGTGAACCTTCAATCAAAAATAATTTCCTTAAAAATGTTACAGCATTGGTAGAATTAGGTGAATCACAAAATATGTGATACACCCATTTGGAATGATAATCAATCAATAAAATGAGGTCTTTCATAACATGAGAAAGTAACTCATACGGACCTGAAAAGTCTAAAGCGACCTTTTCCCAAGGTTTTTCTGGGAAGGGAACAGGATGTAGAGGAGTATTCATAACTTTCCATTTTTTTGTCAGAAAGCAAACACTCATGACAGGAGTCAATGAAAAACTTAACTTGAGACTCAATGGATGGCCACCAATAATGAGATTTGATGAGTTGGGATGTTATAGATATACCAAGATGACCTTGGTGTGCAAATTGAATAATATCATTTCTGACACCAGCGGGAGGAACAAAAACCCCATGTCTCATTACCAAATCATTAACCATGGATAACTCTGAGGCAACCATAGCAAAAGCCTTCAATTCATCAGAAAGCTTTCTACTCTCTGGCCAACCCTTTAAAATGTACTCCGCAACCAATTTCAAATTTTCATCCTTATTATACGCCTCAAACCAAGATTGCGCAGTAATATTGGATCACAGGTTGATGGCGTCAAGGGTAGCAACCACACATTCTAAGTCCCCAGCTTCCTCGTCACCTTGAATATCTTGAAGGGCCATGCGCGACAAACAGTCAGCTCTGAAGTTCTTTCCCCAAGATATATGTTTAATGCAAAAAATTGAATTCATGCAATTTAGACAAAAGTCTGACAAGTCTTGAAGAAGCTTTACCAAGACCATCACCATTGAGAAGTTGAGCAAGAGGTTTGTGATCAGTATATAAATCGAACTCACATCCCCATATGTAATTTTTTTTTGGTAAATCTGTTTTATTGTTTTTCAGACAGACAACAGCATATATATCGGAGTATATATACATACATAGCAGCAGTATGTTAAAGAACCACAACAGCAGGTCTACTGCAAATCGCACTCTAACTCTGTCACTGTTAACTAGCACATTACTCAATTCCCGTGACTCCACTCCCTTAATCGTCCTCAGATTCATCATCAGTACTATCATCCTCAATTTCTGGCACCGGCTCACAAATGTCCCCTCTATAAGTGTTCCATGCAGTCCATATCTTAGTCCATTTTGGGGGGCATTACCGGGTTATATACACTGTTCTCTCCGTTGACATGATGAGGTCCATATCTTTACACCATTTCGTTAGTGACGGTACCTCCACTGCCCCCCAATGTTGCGCAATGTTGCATTTCGCCACTATGAGTCCCAAAGTGACCCATGTCTGTCCGTGTCTCGTGAGATCATTAGGTTCCCACACATTCAGGAGGCACCTGCACGGTTCCGGCGTGAGCGATACATTCATTGCTTGTGATATGGTATGCAACACTTTATGCCAATAATCAGCTATCTTGCTACAATCCCACAGCGTATGAAAGAAAAATCCCTCATCTCCGCATCCTCTAAGGCAATATGGGTGTTGCGCTCTACCTATTTTGAACAATACTTGTCTAGTGTAATATGTGCGGTGGAGGATTTTAAGTTGCACCAGCCGGAATCTTGAGGGTATACCCATCTCTTTTGGTGACGCCAGGGCCTCTTGCCCCCATAAGTAATTTTTTTTTTAACTTCTCTATAGCCCACACACAAGCGAGTGACTCGCGTTCTATGGTGCTATAATGTGTTTCCAAAACTTTAAGTTTCCTTGATGAAAAAGCTATAGTATGCTCTTTTCCTGACACCCATTGACCCAAGACAGCTCCTAAACCCGTTAAACTTGCATCAACCATTAAGAAACATCTTGAAGAATCATGAAAAGGATGTAAAGCCGGAGCTTCAACAATCATGTTCTTGACTTGGTTGAAAGAGGCAGCAACATCCTCTGACCATTCAAACTTTGACCCCTTACGCAAAAGAGCACACAATGGCTCAACTAATTGAGCATAGCCATTGACAAATCGAGCATAATATTCTGCCAGGCCCAGAAAAGATCGAAGAGCATCCTTGTCTTTGGGAGGGGTGGCGTGAGTGATGGCTTTGATAAGAGAAATTTTTGGTTTGATGCCATCTGGAGACAAGGTATGACCTAGATATTCTAGGGACTGGGTACCAAACTTGCACTTATCGGCCCTGACTGACATACCAGACTCATCAAGTTTGTGTAAGACTGCATTTAAATTCGACAAATGTGACTCCCAATCATCAGAAAAAATCAAAATGTCATCCTGGTAGGCTTGGACTCTGGGCATGTCTTCAAAGAGATTGTCCATAATTTTTTGAAAGACACTGGCCGCGGAGGCCAAGACAAAAGGAAGTTTTAAATATTTGTAAACTCCAAAGGCAGTAACAAATGTGGTAAGCACTTGGCTATCTTTGGTTAGAGGTACCTGGTGGTAAGCTGAGCGCAAGTCAATAATTGAGAAATATTTTGCACCCCCCAAATTAGCCAGCAGATCATGGATTTTCGGGAGGGGGTGGCAGTCAACTAGGATATTTTTATTTAATGTGAGTAAATCGGCACATAATCTCACCTCGCCATTTTTTTTTCTAACTAAAACGATGGGAGAAACCCATTCCAAAAAGTTTGAAGGTGCAATAACACCATTATCACAAAGATTGAAGGACAGATTTGAGTTCATCCTTAGCACTAATGGGTACAGGCCTGACCTTATGAACCACAGGATTTGCTTGAGACTTCAGCCTGCTCTGATGTTGAAAACCTTTTACAGTGCCAGGTTTGTCAGAAAAAACACTGGGAAACCTATCCAAAAATGTGTTTTATGTCAGAACCATGATCAGTGAGGGCTAGACACACGGATTTCACAGGTTGAATGGGGATGTAACCTTGGGGAGGTTCACCAACCACAATTGGATTATCAGAACCAGGAATTAAATATAGACCCATTCTCGCAAGGTCTTGCCATCCAATTAAATTGCGACCCTTAACAGCAACATATATTTTTGTAATGATGGATCTACCTAAACATTCCAATCTAGAGTTAAAATATCCTAGCATGTCAATGTCGAACTTTCGGGTAGACATCAGTTTCAGATAAACACATAGAATTATTCCACTTCTCATAAAACACGACATCTGACAAAATGGTGATTGGAGAACCAGAATCAGCCATTATAGTAATCTCAATATCACCAAAAAGTGCAGTGCCTACAGGGCCTTTGACTGATTTTGAAGATACAATTGAGTTGCATTCAATAGAAACTACCATATTTTGAAAATGATCAACACACTCTTCGACATTCTCAGGATATTCAATGCTGTTGACTCTGGTAGGTCTCTTCACGGACCTGCAAGAGCCCTGAAAATGACCCAACTTCTTACATAACACGCATCTTTTCCCAAGAGCAGGACAAGTGGGGTTATTACCAAGATGTGACTTTGACCCGCACCTGTGACAAAAGGCATTACTTTTCCTATACATTTGTCTAAATGGTTTGTTGACATTCACAGCATTGACAGAACTTGAATTTTCAAAAGAAACACTTTGACTAGGAGTGCGAGGTTGTTTATTCTGCAGAACCCTGGAAGTAGTAACAGACCTCTCAATACTTTTTGCAATGTCAATCAATAGTTTCCTGGAGTGTAGGTTTTCTACAACTCAATAAACGCTCTTGAATTTTTTTAGAGTAGCAGGCAAAAACAAATTGATCCCGAATATATATATCCGGGTTTGCTCCAAACTCACATGTTGAGGCTAAAACTCTTAATTGTGAAATATACTCCTCTACTGATTCATCCTCACGTTGTCTCCTTTAAAAAAAATTATGTCTCTCAAGCATGTCATTAGACTCCTCCTCATACTGTTTTGCAAGACGAGATAAAGCTTCCTTATAAACATCCCAATGGTCAGCATCTCCAGCAGAAGTTGGAAATTTTGGCAGATTTTCAAAAACATTTTGGGCTGCAACGCCCAAACAACCATATAGAATCGCCACTTTCCTTTCTGGGCTAAACTTAACACCATCAATAGCAATAATGTGATTGGCGGAGGCCTTGACCCATTGACGCCATGGAATGGTTGGCTTGCCCGAATGCTGTAGAAAAGGAGGAGGTTGAGCAAATTGCTGAGAGGAGGCCATAATGAAAGTGAGGAATGAGTGATCAAGTTTGATCTAAAAGCTATATAGTTAAAACATCACATAAAGCTGTAAATAAATAATTATAGGACAAAATCATGAATAAAATCACTAAAACATGTGAAAATTCTTCTTGGGACGAAGTAATGCCTTGACCCTTTATAACTGTGAAGTATTAATACGTTTGTGAAAGGTGTGCTTGTCATCGTGAAAAGATGCAAGCCATATGTGAGTTTATAGCTTAAATATTAATGCAGGCAGGTAAGTTTTAAAGTAAAATTGGTGTGTGTCACCGATGTAGATAAAATGTTTGTAGTACCTTAAACTAATGAAATGCCTCCAAAAGAGCTCAATGTTCATCATTCCTCTGCAGTGCAGTGCAGGGCTGGGGTTTGAGGAAGTTGCTAGGTAACCGATCTTTAAAATGGCTGCCTGACGCTGCGCAGTGACGTGAAGATCGAAAGCGTCAGACTCACGTAGGCAAACGTGGAGCAGGAACACGCTTTGATAATGACGTTGCAGTTGTCGTGCAAACCTGCCGTTGAGCCAATGAGGTCAAGAGGAATCCAAGGCGACGTGATGACGTATGAGCTTGCCGTTAACCAATGAGGATAAGGGGCATCCAAAAATGCGAAAAATTGTGAAAATTTAAATCCACTTCACAGGAATGCCTCTAAGGCAGGGGTCTTCAAACTGTGGGGCGCGACCCCCAGGGGGGCCGTGGAACGATGCAAAGGGGGTCGCGCCTTCACAGTGTCACTTCTGCCTCCAGGAGTTTTCACAGGTCTTTAAAGACCATTAGCATATTTACATGCCTTTGTTAACCGATTACCAAAGATTCGTTTTTTTATGGTTCCAGTACCCCCTGGGCACCCACTCTGCCTATTTCTTACATTTGTATTTTTACACGTACTGCTTTAGTGTGAGAATGCATTTAATGAAAATAAATATAAAGTTGGGTTGCCAAAAGAAATATGCCTGCTATGTGTTGTTTAAAGATCCTGCAGAGGCCTACTCTTGACACTAAATTGAGTTATAAATAAAAAAGTATGTATTAATTGGGTATGTGACTGTTCTGTCTTTATTCTCTTTAATTATTAGTCATTGATCATTGTGGCATCCCTAGAACACAATTAAAAGTGCTTTCTATTTATATTTGCTGTTCTAAGTATTCACAGATAAGTGCAAAAAATACAGCTGTAGGTGACTGCTTATTTCTGGGCCATCAAAATAAGGAGCTGGTAACCCTAATCATTAGACTGGAAGTTTGTTGCAGGATCAGCACATTATTTATTTCCTCCACCCTCGAACTCTGATTAATGCCATTATAGCAATAATGTAACTTATATCTGAAACCCTACGCTTCAAGTTTTTGGGAATGCACCCTGCTTTCAGACTACTCACTTCTCATTCTCGCCTTCACTTTCACGTTCACCCTGCACTCCCAACGATCACAATGCACTCACACTGATCACCATGCACTCACACTGATCACCATGCACTCATAGCGATCACCATGCACTCATAGCGATCACCATGCACTCATAGCGATCACCATGCACTCACAACATTCACCCACTCACCCTGCACTCACACTATTCACCCTCTCACCCTGCACTCACACTATTCACCCGCTCCCCCTGCACTCACACTGATCACCATGCACTCACACTGATCACCATGCACTCACACTGATCACCATGCACTCACACCGATCACCATGCACTCACACTGATCACCATGCACTCACACCAATCACCATGCACTCACACCAATCACCATGCACTCACACCAATCACAATGCACTCACACCAATCACCATGTACTCACACCAATCACCATGTACTCACACAATTCACCCGCTCACCCTGCACTCACACTGATCACCATGCACTCACCCTTGCTGCTCCCGGCCATGGCCAGGTGAGCTTCTAATGTGGCAGCGCGTATTCCTGCGGATTGGGAGGCCCTTCACAGAGGTTGACTAGACATCTTTCTGATGTTAATTGCTGTATTTTGGTTATAAACTGGTACTGATGGGGTGAAATCTTTCCTCAGTATTACTGTGTTTAAAAAAATTCTAAATAATAAAGCAATGCTACCCCAAAATACGCAGCATCACAGAACATTATTTACATTTTCTACTCACACAATTTAGTCAAGCCTGTCGCATAATTTGGTCCTCACTTTCCTCATAACCTAGAGGTTTAGAATTTTTTGTCAGGAGGGGATCCTTACGCTTGAAAATGTTGACAGGGAGGTCTCGGCATCCAAAAGTTTGAAGACCTCTGCTCTAAGGTGAGCACAGGAATCATGAAGAGATGGTAAGGCAGAAGACACAAATGGAGGGGCCGATATAGAGAGAAAAAATAATAATAATTTCGTCGGTGGGTGCTTGTAGAAAAAGGATTCAAATCCCGCTCGTCGTCAATTGTAGTAAGGAGTTCAGGAGACCATAGAGTATCTTCATGAAGGAATTTATTTATGAAATTGGAGGCACCCACAACCGGACGCCCCCGCTCCGCTCCAGGACATCAAGCAACTGATTAACGTTGCTAGAATCCAAGAGCAAGATGGTAGCATCCGAACATGGAATACGATTCAAAGACATACAGTGAAACATGTGTCCTTGCACTGTGGTACAGCGTGAGGACATAACTTCGAATCAACACAGTTCAATACATTACAGTGTGCATACGGAACCTTGTATATATGTTGATCTGTCTGTATTTGTGCTTGCATGCATGCTGATTGTGTATGTTTATGGATAACTCTAGGTGCTTTGCTGTTCATATTAGTGCGCATGTGTGTGTGTGTCTGTGTATGTCTGCGCCCAACCTATCGTTTTGTCAGTGTAGTTTATAGTTAACAATTGCAGACCCTGGACAATTTGCAGGACCCATTTACGTTTTTGAAAGAAGTGTTTACAACAAATTTAACTAATATTCAGATGGAAGTGCTGTTCACCTATCTACTTAGTGTCAAATATCACTGATGGTTCCTGCACATGGTGTAGAACACTTGGTGAAACAGCAGGTCACACACACGGTGTGTCCTAATAGGACAGGTCAGTGGGATAATGTGTGTTAGAGTCAAATATATAGTTAGAGAAATGGGAGAGAGAAATAGAGAGACAATGAAGGAGAGAAATAGAGAAACAATGAAAGGTAGGAACGAAGCGACAGAGGGAGATTAAGATAAAATTAAGGGAGAAAAATGGGATCTAGAAAGAGGAGAGACAGATGAAAGAAAAATAGAGGTAAGAGTTACTTAGGGAGAAAGAGTGAACGTGAGTATGAGAGATAGTGAGTGCCTGGAAATGTAGAGAGCAGACACTGCAAGAGATACTAAGAATGAGGAGAGAGAAATATAATTCAGATTATGCGAGATGAGAGAGGAGCGTGGGAGTGGGAGCGTGGGTGAGAGTGAGAGAGTGAGAGAGGGAGAGAGGGAGAGAGAGAGAGAGAGACTCCCTTAACATATTCTTATCTTCACTGGGCTTCCCTGAGAAGCAATTGCTCAGCTTTGAAGGACCTGAGACTCTTCAGGTGTAACTGCACTTCCTGAAACTTCCATGTGAGCTGTGTCTGTCAGTTCTATACCTCCGTTACACCTGCTGAGATGACATTATGCTGGGCTATAATTGCATTTGCAGGGATACGATGTGCACACCGGATTGCCTTCATTGTATGTAGGCTAGTTGTTGTGGTTAACCCCATAACATCTTATTTGTGCCAATCAGCATGTATTGGCAGGCTCTGAAGGGGGCATGTGTGATCTTTCCCTACCAGGCCAGTTAGTCAGTGGGATGTGTCATAATGGATCACCGGGCTGTTCGCACACTGTCTCCCGACTAAAGCTGCAATAAAAGCAAAACTACACACAGGCATCCTTGGCAGACGCAACTGGATCTTCAGTCAATTTTGCCTTTGATAGAATTTGGTCCTAATGGAGTCTTTGTGCAGAGTGTTTACCACCTGGCACAAAGACTCACACATCCTATTCTGCTGCTGTGAGCCGGAAGTGTTTGTATTCCAGTGTGAGTAATTGCATGTGTGATGTGGCTGAGTGAGCATATGAGTGAATGCATATGTGTGAGAATATATGTGGGAGCTGGCTCTCTCTACACGGGAACCCCAAACCTTTTGCCTTCACCCCTCTTGTTTTCTCAACCTGTTTTTTGGTGCCAAAGTGCGGGTGCCCTCACCTCAGCATAGTAAAATTGGCTTACACCCAATTGGCCTATTTAATTCACTTGTAGTTCCCTAGTAAATTGTTTCTACAGATACCCAGGGCATATAATTAATGCTATGAGTGGATCTGAAGCACTTATTGTGCCTCTCACTAAAGAAGCCATTTAAAACATATTTCAGGAATTCCATTGCAGTCTATGTGTGCAATTTTAAACTGTCATTTCAACCTGGCAAAGTAAACATTTTGCCTGGCTGTCTATTTTAATATGTATTTCACCCCTAGGGTAAACCCTAAGTAGCCGATATGTCTAGGTGCATTGTATTTAAAAACGTTGGACATGTACTTTTAGGTTTGAAAAGTTCTGGCAGTGAAAAACTCTCAAATTTGTTTTCTACTATTGGAAGGCCTACCTCTCCCATAGGATAACATTTGGTTACCTTACTGCAATTAATAGATGATAACTTTTGTTTGGGAGCATATGGGAATGTCATGTTTGACGTCTGAGGAATTGTAATTTAAAACCCTCTTCTGCCCAGCTGCCCAGACTAAACTGAAACTGCCTGTGCCCTGCTACTGGCCTCTCCTGGAGGGAGTCTTGATCCCCAAGAGGTGCCCTCTAGGTCCTGGATACTTGGCTGGCATCAGAATGTACTCCTCCTGACCCAAATGTTAATTCTGTCAGAACCGGCCAAGTGCGACACAACTCAACACTGCCCGATGCAGCAGGACCTCACATCGCATCACTATACATCCCATGGTGGCCTCTTAGGAAAGGAATCAGCGTGATGCAGCTCTACGCAGGATATCACATTGCTATCCTCCCAGCTCCCCATGGGAACTGACGCAGCGCCACCCTATGCTCTGCATCAAGGACAAGTGATACTATTCTCAGTGGGAGTAACCTGGTCCATGTATCCAGCCCGCACTCAATCATGATCGACCTGAACTTGTGACTTTGTCCTGGTCCAGTACGACCAGATAAGCATAGTTAGCACTTTGAGCTTTTAGGCACTATACTTACCTTAAAAATTGCATAGCTCCAGCTCTACTGGTTGAATTTGTCATATTGGTGTCAAATAATTTAGAAAATGTTCCTCCATTTTCCAAAATTGGTGTGGGATTTTTCTTGTGTTGATGCACATTATCGCTGGTTGTGTGCTACAGAAATACTTTACACATTGCCTCTAGGGTTAAGTCTTACTGCTTTTGTGCCAAGCTACCAGTGGGTTAAGCATAGGTTAATTTGGGGTTTGCTTGTGTTGCACCAGTGTCTGTGTGCAGTTTTAAACTGCCATGTCGACCTGGCGAGTGTAGCCACTTTTTTTTATCACAAAAATCTGCTCTATATTCTTGGGAAAAAACATCATAACATCCCCCACTCCTCTTATTGGGGAAAATACTTCAAGTACTAGCTGCACATTGCTGTACTGTTAGGGTGTTCCTATTCCTCTTAAAATCTTTGTGTCTATTTCCTCCAGGAATTATACTGTGAGTGTCAGGGACATCTTAAGGATTTTAGGGGCCCTGGGCCAAGCATATTTGGGCCCCCCCTGTTCAGAACAGCTTTGAATGTATGATCCAATTTGAGCCCCTGTTTCTCAAGCAGTTTCCAGCTGCGTTAGCGATCCAGTTTGCATCATAGGTATTAGCCAATATAATCCCGATGTAAACAGACTTGCGCAGCTGACAACGGTAAGATTTAGTGTTTCCTCCCCTGCTACTAGGTTTTTAATACTTTTTAAATTGTATATGTGTGGTTGAATTACTCTGTGCTTTTTAACAATTTCTCCTACCTACGCACACTTGCACTTTACTTGATTCTGCTTGCCTACACCTCCTTAGCTGCTCCGATTGGCTTCTCTCTTTTCGTCCAGTCCTGGTTTGCCACGGTTGATACACTGATTGTGTGGAGGACTGGGGCTACTGTTGGGCTCCTCGCTTCCGCCCACGCAGTTTACGCTTTCTCAGCTTTTTGTATAGGTATTAGCCTATATATTCCTGATGCAAACGGACGAGCGCAGTGGGTGCACCGCTGGCAAACCTGTCTGCCCCAGTCAGGTCCCGGAGGCGTCAGGCGCCAGCCATGCTGCCCAATTACCCTCCAGTGAGTTTCTTCCATTATATTACAATAGGGAAAAACTGCTTAGCAAAAGGCAGCTACCATTATGTCAGTGTACAGCGGCTGATCCGAGCTTGGAGATAGACTTTTGATGCAATAAGTGCAAGTGGTCTCTCCTCCAGCCCAGGAAACTCGCACCCATGATCCTCCCACACAACAATAAGTGTAAAAACAATATGAAAACAGAGGACTTAAAGGCCACCCTTTTAAAGTGTCACTATGCCAAAGCATGAACCACACATTTATTAGCTACTTTTAGACAAACAGCGTGATTTAAAATTTCTCACTGAGACCTGGCTGCCTGAAGCCTCCAACCCTACTATCACCTTGGTCATACCTACGGGTTATAATATTTTTTCTGAGGGACCGACTGAGTGGGAAGGGGGCGGTGTCATCATAATTTACAATCAAAAACTAGACTGCTCTCCCATCCTGATGGAAAACAACAAGGGCGCAGATTCCTTAGGCTTCTGCTGTACCTTATCCCCCCATCATAGCATAGCTGGTTTTCTGCTTTACAGACCTCCCGGTGCAATTGGAAATGTTATCACTACACTTAATACAGCCATCACCTCCCTGGCCTTAATATACAACAACTGCCTTATTCTGGGAGAATTCAATATACATATGGACAAAAATAAAGACCCTCAAACAATTTCCTTGTTGGAGATTCTGCAGGCCTGCAACATGTTGCCATCTACTTCTTTGGCCACCCATGAGAAGAGACATACCCTAGACCAAATCTTTCACAGCTTCGACATATCAGTAAGCTTACCTCTTCCCATTACCTGGTCTGACCACCTCCTAATAAAATTTGTCGTTCCCAACTCTGCCACTGCCCCTCAGGCTAATGCAGGGCAGAGGGTCCCTAATTACAGGGCGGTCTATAAAATATTCATCCCTATGTTAGAAGACACCCTTAGTCATTCCTCACCGGAGCTGTCTAGCTGCCCCGACTGGGATGCTCTCTCAATAGATTCATGGCTCTGAAACAACATTGGTGCAGAGGTACTAGTTATTTCCCTCTCCTCAAAGTGGTCAACCCCACCAGCTCCATGGTTTAACGATTCCCTCAGATCTAGCAAAAGAAATTGTAGGAAAATGGAACGGAAATGGTGTAGATCCTATCTACCTCAGGACAGGAAGGTGTATAAAGACACCCTAAAAACTCATTACATTCTCGTGAAGGCAGCCAAGAAAAACATCTTTCAAACCAAGATAGAAAATGCTCAAAATAAGAGTAAGGAAATCATTAGTATGGTTCAATCATTTATCACCCCGAAAGCTGGCACAAAGGAAGTGCCTTGCAAGGAAGAATGGTCCAAGCAAATAGCTCAATTCTTCCACAAAATGATCTCTGTGATCCAACAAGCCTTCACTAACATCTTAGAGGAAGAATCAACCTTCTACCTTAGTTCTAATAGCAAATTTCACCTCTGGGATCCTCCATCTTTATTAGCTTTCCATGAGTTTCTGCTTTAAGAGTCACTGACCCTTCTCCAAAGCATTAAGTCTGGCTCTCCTACCGACCCATGTCCAGCGAATATCCTGAACCTATTAGTTTCCACCATAAACCCCACTGTAAACCAGCTCTTTAATGCTTCCCTCTCCTCAGGCAACATGCAAGAAATTTTGAAAGAATACTAAGATTCTTCCACTGATAAAAAAGGTTAACGTCAAACCGACGGACCCTGCCAACTACATGCCAATCTTCCCTCGTCCGGCAATCTCCAAGGTATTAGAGAAGCATGTAAACAAGGCCCTCCAAAAACACTTAGAAGATGGAAAGCTCCTTCATGAGTCCCAATCAGGTTTAAGGGCTAACTACAATACAGAGTCCGCTCTGTTGGAAGTGACTGAATTTCTCAAGGGTAAGCAGGACCAGGAAGGCAAGGCTGTTCTGATACTGCTCCATCTGTAAGCAACCTTTGAAACGGTCCCACATGAGAGGCTCCTTTAGAGACTTGCTAACAACGGCCTGGGGGGGGGGGAGTTCCTGCCATGAATGTAGGTGTCCCTCAGGGCTCTATTCTCAGTCCTACCCTTTTTAATATATATCTATCCCCCCTTGCATTTCTGGTAGAGGAAGAGGACGCCTAAATCATTTCCTATGCTGATGATTTTTACATGTGAAAGAGACAGAGCAATGATTAGGTCTTGCCTCACAAAGGGTTTTAACTGGCTTAAGATCAATCAGCTGAAGTGCAATCCTGACAAAACTGAAGTGGTTTTCTTTGGTAATCCAGAAACGGAGCTCTTGGTGGCCAAAAGATCTGCTGCACCCGCCCGCGGAAAAGGAGAAAGTAAAAAACTTAGGAATTGTCATGGACAAGACACTCTCCATGCGCTTTCAAATCCAAAATCTAACTTGGCGTTTACTTTGGCATACTCAGGATGCTAAAACAAATTCTGCCACTGTTACCACTTGAGAGCAGAAAGATCGTAGTGCAGGCTCTGGTGACATCAAAGCTTGACTATTTCAACAGCTTGTACATTGGTCTTCCCAAATCCCTTATCCTTCGTCTACAAGTGGTACAAAACGCCTCGGCCAGAACCATCCTGAGACCTAAACACAGTTTTATTATGACCCCTATTCTTAAGTCTCTATTACTGACTCCACATAAAACAAGCATTAGAAATGCAATCGGGCTCGGATTTATTTGAGTTTGAGCTAATGGCATTGTAAATGCCAATGTATTGTTGCTATGTGTTATGGAGTGTGTTCATGTGGTGTGTACTGCCAGTGATCTCCTTGTGAGTGTGAGAATATTGCACCGTTACTGCCTGTGATGTCCTTCTTGTGAGTGTGAAAAGCTTGCAACTCTGCTGCCTGTGGTCTCCTTTTGAGCGTAAGAAGCTTGCACTGCTGCTGCCTGTGATGTCGTTCTTGTGAGTGGGAGAAGATTGCACCTCAGCTGCCTGTGGTCTCCTTGTGAGTGTAAGAAGCTTGCACAGCTGCTGCCTGTGTTGTCCTACTCACTACTCTACTCTACTCACTACTCTACTCACTACTCTGCACTCACTACTCACTACTCTACTCACTACTCTACTCACTACTCACTACTCTACTCATTACTCTACTCACTACTCTGCACTCACTACTCTGCACTCACTACTCACTACTCTACTCACTACTCTACTCACTACTCACTACTCTCCACTCACTACTCTACTCACTACTCTACTTTCTACTCACTACTCTACTCACTACTCTACTCACTACTCTACACTCACTACTCACTACTCTACACTCACTACTCACTACTCTGCACTCACTACTCACTACTCTGCACTCACTACTCTACTGACTACTCACTACTCTCCACTCACTACTCTACTCACTACTCTACTCACTACTCTGCACTCACTACTTTACTCACTACTCTACTCTACTCACCTCACTACTCTACTCACTACTCTAGTTACTACTCACTACTCTGCACTCACTACTCACTACTCTACTCACTACTCTGCACTCACTACTCACTACTCACTACTCTACTCACTACTCTACTCACTACTCTACTCACTACTCACTACTCTGCACTCACTACTCACTACTCTACTCACTACTCTACTCACTACTCACTACTCTACTCACTACTGTACTCACTACTCTACTCACTACTCTACTCACTACTCTACTCACTACTCGCTACACTACTCACTACACTACTCACTACTCACTACTCTACTCACTACTCTACTCACTACTCTGCACTCACTACTCACTACTCTGCTCACAACTCACTACTCTACTCACTTCTCTACTCACTACTCACTTCTCTACTCACTACTCTACTCACTACTCACTACTCTACTCACTACTCACTTCTCTACTCACTACTCTGCACTCACTACTTAACTCACTACTCTACTCACCTCACTACTCTACTCACTACTCTACTCACTACTCACTACTCTACTCACTACTCTCTACTCACTACTCACTACTCTGCACTCACTACTTTACTCACTACTCTACTCACCTCACTACTCTACTCACCTCACTACTCTACTCACCTCACTCCTCTACTCACTACTCTACTCACTACTCACTACTCTACTCACTACTCACTTCTCTACTCACTACTCTGCACTCACTACTTTACTCACTACTCTACTCACCTCACTACTCTACTCACCTCACTACTCACCTCACTACTCTACTCACTACTCACTACTCTACTCACTACTCACTACTCTGCACTCACTACTCACTACTCTGCACTCACTACTCACTACTCTGCACTCACTACTCACTACTCTACTCACTACTCTACTCACTACTCACTACTCTACTCACTACTCACTACTCAACTCACTACTCTACTCACTACTCTACTCACTACTCTACTCACTACTCTACTCACTACTCACTACTCTACTCACTACTCTACTCACTACTCACTACTTGCCACTCACTACTCACTACTCACTACTCTACTCACTTCTCTACTCACTACTCTGCACTCACTACTTTACTCACTACTCTACTCACCTCACTACTCTACTCACTACTCTACTCACTACTCACTACTCTACTCACTACTCTGCACTCACTACTCTGCACTCACTACTCACTACTCTACTCACTACTCTGCACTCACTACTCACTACTCTACTCACTACTCTACTCACTACTCACTACTCTACTCACTACTCACTACTCTACTCACTACTCACTACTCACTACTCTACTCACTACTCACTACTCTACTCGCTACTCTACTCACTACTCACTCACTACTCTGCACTCACTACTCTGCACTCACTACTCTGCCCTCCCTACTCTGCACTCCCTACTCTGCACTCCCTACTCTGCACTCCCTACTCTGCACTCCCTAGTATACCCTCACTACTATGCCCTCACTACTCTGCCCTCACTTCTCTGCCCTCACTACTCTGCCCTCACTACTCTGCCCTCACTACTCTGCCCTCACTACTCTGCACTCACTACTCTGCACTCACTACTCTGCACTCCCTAGTATACCCTCACTACTCTGCCCTCACTACTCTGCACTCACTACTCTGCACTCACTACTCTGCCCTCACTACTCTGCACTCACTACTCTGCACTCACTACTCTGCCCTCCCCACTCTGCCCTCCTACTCTGCCCTCCCTACTCTGCACTCTGCCCTCACTACTCTGCCCTCACTACTCTACCCTCACTACTCTGCCCTCACTACTCTGCCCTCACTATTCTGCACTCCCTACTCTGGACTCCCTACTCTGCACTCCCTACTCTGCACTCCCTACTCTGCACTCCCTAGTATACCCTCACTACTCTGCCCTCACTTCTCTGCCCTCACTACTCTGCCCTCACTACTCTGCACTCACTACTCTGCACTCACTACTCTGCACTCCCTAGTATACCCTCACTACTCTGCCCTCACTACTCTGCACTCACTACTCTGCACTCACTACTCTGCACTCCCTACTCTGCACTCCCTACTCTGCACTCCCTAGTATACCCTCACTACTCTGCCCTCACTACTCTGCCCTCACTTCTCTGCCCTCACTACTCTGCCCTCACTACTCTGCCCTCACTACTCTGCACTCACTACTCTGCACTCACTACTCTGCCCTCCCCACTCTGCCCTCCTACTCTACCCTCCCTACTCTGCACTCTGCCCTCACTACTCTGCCCTCACTACTCTGCCCTCACTACTCTGCCCTCCCTACTCTGCCCTCACTACTCTGCCCTCACTACTCTGCCCTCACTACTCTGCACTCCCTAGTATGCCCTCACTACTCTGCCCTCACTACTCTGCCCTCACTACTCTGCCCTCACTACTCTGCCCTCACTACTCTGCCCTCACTACTCTGCCCTCACTACTCTGCACTCTGCCCTCACTACTCTGCCCTCACTACTCTGCCCTCCCTACTCTGCCCTCACTACTCTGCCCTCACTACTCTGCCCTCACTACTCTGCCCTCTGCCCTCACTACTCTGCCCTCACTACTCTGCCCTCCCTACTCTGCCCTCACTACTCTGCCCTCACTACTCTGCCCTCACTACTCTGCACTCTGCCCTCACTATTCTGACCTCACTACTCTGCCCTCACTACTCTGCACTCCCTACTCTGCACTCCCTACTCTGCACTCCCTACTCTGCACTCCCTACTCTGCCCTCACTACTCTGCCCTCACTTCTCTGCCCTCACTACTCTGCCCTCACTACTCTGCACTCACTACTCTGCACTCCCTAGTATACCCTCACTACTCTGCCCTCACTACTCTGCCCTCACTACTCTGCACTCACTACTCTGCACTCACTACTCTGCACTCACTACTCTGCACTCACTACTCTGCCCTCCCCACTCTGCCCTCCTACTCTGCCCTCCCTACTCTGCACTCTGCCCTCACTACTCTGCCCTCACTACTCTGCCCTCACTATTCTGCACTCCCTACTCTGCACTCCCTACTCTGCACTCCCTACTCTGCACTCCCTAGTATACCCTCACTACTCTGCCCTCACTACTCTGCCCTCACTTCTCTGCCCTCACTACTCTGCCCTCACTACTCTGCCCTCACTACTCTGCACTCACTACTCTGCACTCACTACTCTGCACTCCCTAGTATACCCTCACTACTCTGCCCTCACTACTCTGCACTCACTACTCTGCACTCCCTACTCTGCACTCCCTACTCTGCACTCCCTAGTATACCCTCACTACTCTGCCCTCACTACTCTGCCCTCACTTCTCTGCCCTCACTACTCCGCCCTCACTACTCTGCCCTCACTACTCTGCACTCACTACTCTGCACTCACTACTCTGCCCTCCCCACTCTGCCCTCCTACTCTACACTCTGCCCTCACTACTCTGCCCTCACTACTCTGCCCTCACTACTCTGCCCTCACTACTCTGCCCTCACTACTCTGCACTCCCTAGTATGCCCTCACTACTCTGCCCTCACTACTCTGCCCTCACTACTCTGCACTCTGCCCTCACTACTCTGCCCTCACTACTCTGCCCTCCCTACTCTGCCCTCACTACTCTGCCCTCACTACTCTGCCCTCTGCCCTCACTACTCTGCCCTCACTACTCTGCCCTCCCTACTCTGCACTCCCTACTCTGCACTCCCTACTCTGCACTCCCTAGTATACCCTCACTACTCTGCCCTCACTACTCTGCCCTCACTTCTCTGCCCTCACTACTCTGCCCTCACTACTCTGCCCTCACTACTCTGCACTCACTACTCTGCACTCACTACTCTGCACTCCCTAGTATACCCTCACTACTCTGCCCTCACTACTCTGCACTCACTACTCTGCACTCCCTACTCTGCACTCCCTACTCTGCACTCCCTAGTATACCCTCACTACTCTGCCCTCACTACTCTGCCCTCACTTCTCTGCCCTCACTACTCCGCCCTCACTACTCTGCCCTCACTACTCTGCACTCACTACTCTGCACTCACTACTCTGCCCTCCCCACTCTGCCCTCCTACTCTACACTCTGCCCTCACTACTCTGCCCTCACTACTCTGCCCTCACTACTCTGCCCTCACTACTCTGCCCTCACTACTCTGCACTCCCTAGTATGCCCTCACTACTCTGCCCTCACTACTCTGCCCTCACTACTCTGCACTCTGCCCTCACTACTCTGCCCTCACTACTCTGCCCTCCCTACTCTGCCCTCACTACTCTGCCCTCACTACTCTGCCCTCTGCCCTCACTACTCTGCCCTCACTACTCTGCCCTCCCTACTCTGCCCTCACTACTCTGCCCTCACTACTCTGCCCTCACTACTCTGCACTCTGCCCTCACTACTCTGACCTCACTACTCTGCCCTCACTACTCTGCCCTCACTACTCTACCCTCACTACTCTGCCCTCACTACTCTGCCCTCACTACTCTGCCCTCCCTACTCTGCCCTCACTACTCTGCACTCTGCCCTCACTACTCTGCCCTCACTACTCTGCCCTCACTACTCTACACTCTGCCCTCACTACTCTGCCCTCACTACTGTGTGTGTGTGAAAAACGTACGTAAAAATCAACTCAAGGTGATGGCAAATAAAACACGCCGCAATCTACATAGGTGTTTTTGTTTATTGCGACAATCTCTGTTAAACTCTACCATATTGAAGGGAGGAGAAAACAGCTACGGAAATCACTCCTCGCAGAGAAAAGGCAAATGCTCGTGCAACAACATAAATATCTTTTCAGAAATCTTGAAAGACTGCGCACTTTTATTTTAGAAGACACGCCGATTGGCAAGGCAATGGTGCTTGTATGCGAGGTATCTTAAAAAATACTGTGCCTGCCCTTGAAGCTACAGGAAACTTCTTTCCATTATCTCCGCCGTGAACGCGGCACCCTGACAGCTCCTAATTAAAATGAATGGACTGCCGTGCGCGAAAGGTAAATGTTAATCTCGCGCATGATACATGCAATGCATTGGTGAACGCGCTCGCACCATCTGGATTGCATTACACGGGCACTCTGACAGCTCCTAATTAAGATTAATCACTCTGCCGTGCTCGTTCGCGCACAGAATATGCCATACAACTGCAATAAATGACGGACGAAAAGTAAATATAGCCTCTCACGTCAAGGCTACTAAATAGACACCACAGCGAAGACGAATCACTAGGCAGATGCCATAAAAAACGCGGCGCGCACTAAAGAATGCGGCAGCCCGCACCCCTTTCAGAATTCTTTTTTTTTTCGAATACTAAAGAGCTCGGAAGCTCCGCCCCCACTTCGTGGAGACGGAGGCCCGAGCCCTAAAAAACGGATCGGCTTCAAAGTGATGAGCATCTTCTTTAAAGCTTTCCATGACTTAGGAGCCGGGTACCTAAATAAGTGTCAAGTACCCCACAAGACTCACCTGGGCTTGTGAGGCAATCCCGCAGAGACGACAGAAACCACCGCCCCTGATCCCAACAAACCCTTGCGGGGAATAACGCCCGACAAGGATGAGATGGATCCAGGGATGGGGGCCAAAAGGAACCAAGGAAGTGGCTTTGGTGGTAGGGACGTTGGGACGGATCTTGGCACAGCTGAGGGAACAAGAAACAGATTAGGGCTAGGTACTACGCGCGTGCTGGACATCACCCCACAAGACACATGCAGACAGGAACCCCTGTTTCTGACACTCACCACTAAATATTGTTCGGGTTGTCTTAAGGAAGAGGCCAGTGCAGTGTCGTCCAGGAGCCTCACGTCCGTGGCTAGGGAAACGAAGAATGAGGCACTTCTGCGCCAGGACCACCAAGGAACCAATAGAACGTAAAGAAAAGCGCTTCTGCGCTGAAAAGTAGGCAAGAACAAGAACTCCAGGGTAAGCGCTATAGTGCGGCCCAAATGTACAATGCTCCTACGCTTTCTGCGTGTAGGAGCCAAGCAGTAGCGCTCCTGCGCCACCGCCAAGGCAATGGTATGTCCAAAGGAAAAAATGTTAAGCGCTCCTGCGCCTCGGGCAAAACAACAGAGGAACCAAAAGGCTAAGTGCACCTGCACTTCGAACTACAAACAGGCAGTAACGCTCCTGCGCCACTGCCAACAAAACAAACCAAGGCTGGGAAGTAGCAGCGTGCCATTGCAGCTGCTTCTTGAGTGAGTAATCAGCTGCGCTCCTGCGTGGCTGACATCAAAAGGTACAGACGGAAGCAGTCACGTAACGCGTGAGGAATGGCAGCGTTACCGTGACCTGAAGAAACCCTCGGCGTCTGCTGGGCTCCAGTGCATCTGTCAGGTAGGATTAGAAGCACCGATCCGGCGGCTTCACGCACTTTAAATGTGCTGGCCCGGAAGTGCTCATTGCGGTGAAGGACTGGAACGGGACACCACTTCCGGCCAGAAGCGAGTATCCCAATGTCTGTGGTGGAGGACTAGACCGGGACACCACTTCCGGCCGGAAGTGAGTGTCCCGATGTCTGCATGTATCCTGCGGCGCCCGGGACCGCGGAAAGCCGCCACATGACAATAAGTGTGTTAATCACTACACAACATCTAGACACCTAACATCTTCCAATGGCAACCTGGCCACTGTTCCTAAAATATGCAGTGCCCGCACTGGAGGCAGATCCCTCGGCTTTCTAGGTGCAAAATTGTGGAATAGACTCCCTGAGTCTCTGAGACTAACCACGGACCTACTCTCTTTCAGCAAGAACTTAAAAACCTGGCTTTTTAATAACTGATGAGTCTTTTAGGCACGTTTTCCTCCCATTGCTGGAGTTGCATCTATTTTCATAGACACCCCAGCAATGCATCACTTTTACGCCTACAGATACGTCAGGAATACTGACCTATCTGTAACTCCTTGAGACATGATGTGTCATTCAGTAAATATGATGCATCCATCATGTTGCAAGGAGGACGCACTGAGGAGTGACGCATCCCTGTTTTCACACAGCGATCCATCACTTCTCATAAAAAAGGCCCTAAATGTGTTTACATCTAATATTAGGGGATAGTTATGTGTGTTTTCAATATTGGAACACAGCAGCAGCTCACCAATATTACTGCAAATAATCTCTGTGACTTCCTCCAATTTCTTATATGTTAGGCCTTGTTTTGATCTAAAAGGAACTTTTTTATGTATATTGTATGAAACATAAACACAACATTGCTCTGCAAAATGGCTGTACTAGACTCTCACACATCAGGTACACAAAACATCAATTAAAGGAAAACAGTATTTAAAACAATCTATTTAAGAAATATTCAAGATCAGTAGAGCAAAACTCTGGAGAACGGAGTTGACTCTGTCAGAGGGCCCCTGAAGGTTTGGGGCCCTGGGCCAGAGCCCACTTTGCCCATGCATTAAAACGTCTCTGGTTAGTGTTTCTCATTTCCCACAATTTCTCCTGTCCAACCACCAAAAAAGTGTGTGAAAAGTGAGGAGGCACCTCACGGAAACACCCTCCAGGGAGCTACTGATAGGTTCTTATCAGTGTGCTCCACTTATCATCAGCAGCCTCCACACCATGAGAAATAAATGTGACAAATTGAGCACAACACATTTGAAGCAAACATTTGTGAAAAAACCTGACCCCCTAGCATAAGAGCAATTGAAAACTATTTTTCTAGCTCTTACACTCTAAAAACAAGCTAAACAATCACTAGCACTATTTCCAACTTTAATTACTGCTGTGTGTTTGCTCACATTAAAAACAAGACCTACTGTCGTGCCTCATAATTTTCATACAAGAAGCCTTTTGTATGAAAATACACTTGGCAGGCCCTAACCTTCCTGTTTCTTACAAGTAAGACACCCTTATGGTGGGTTCAAGGTACCACCATGGGCAGGGTGCAGTGTATGTGAAAGGTATGGCATGTACTGGTATGTGTAACGAGTCCTGATAGTGAAATACTGCCAAGTTCGGTTTTCACTGTTGAAAGGCTATCTGCCCCGTAGGATAGAATGGGAGATACTTTGTAACATCTTACAAGTATAACTTCTTATTGGGACAAGATGGAGAAATAAAGTTTAGGCCCTCTGAACTCAGAATTTAATAACACATCTTTGAGTAACAATGTTTTTTAAATTATGTGTTTGAAAATGCCACTTTTAGAATTGGGCATTTTCTTGTTTAACCATGCTGGATGCGTCTGCCTGTTCGTGGATTGACTATCTGGTTTTGGAGTGACAGGGGATGGGGATGTACATTCACTGTAGGTAGCCACTGTTGGGTTGAGGTGTTCCTGGCCCTTCCTGGATGTCTTAGAGCTGAGCTAAATGGGGCTTGGCTGCATTTAGAGTAATGGGAGGATAGTTTCTTGCACCTGAATAGGGCCCGTCTCCCCAGTACAATGCTGTCTCCACCCCCTGTGGTTATACTGCACCAGTGAGACAGAACTTGTTTGGACTGGACTCAGAGACCTTTGCACAAAGAGAACAAAGCCAAAATGGGGGACCTTAAACCCCAGAACTTTAGATCACTTCTGGCCTCCAGAGGAACCTTTGCCAAGAAGAGGAGCTGTAAGGAGGAGTACTGCCCCTTTGAGGTGTGCTGTGTGGGGTTGGCCTGCAGTTGCTGTTTCTGCCAAGGAAAGGACAGACTGGAACTTTACTGTGAACCTGCTTGAAGAAGAATCTCCAAGGGCCTGATTGTGCTGGCCTCCTGGTCGGACGTCTCTGAGGCACAAAGACTTCACCCCCAACTCCCCTGAACTCTATTACTGAGAGTTCTGACCTGCCAGAAGGTGCCTATTCCAGTTCTGGGGCCTTTGAAACTTGTTCCTGCAGTTAGGAGCTGGAAGAAAGCAAAGAGAAGTAAGAAAACCTGTCTTCGATGCGGTTGGTGACGCCAAAGTGACGCTGCACTACTAGTAAAGGGAACGACGCACTGCCCAGACTGCACTGCGGCTCAAACTCCCTTTAATGACTGCAGTTTTTGGCCCGAAGCCAGCGCTCGCACCGACTCCTCATCGCCTGCATCCTACTATCGCGGCACCGATAACCACCAAGGGTGACTCCACGAACTCGCCAACTTTGCATCGTCACCGGAGCCGTCGCCTCTCCAATGACGCAACAACTTCCCCTGTCCTGGACACAACACCTCGCCTCCTCTCAGATACGACACCTCACCTCCCCTGTGGCAACCAGGAAGCTGGCGTTGTGTAGATGGGTGTCAGTGCTGAGGTTGAGTGCATCATCATAGACTGTTTCCAAGGTACTGTTTATTTGGAGTTCCATGTGACTCCGTGTCCAGTGCTGCGCTCCGCGCGGTCGACAAAGTACTTTGGAATTATTGCTGCCACAACGTCATAATAGCCCCAGGTGGAGCTATTTGTTTTCTACAAGCTTTACCTTTGCAACAACTGTTCTAAAGTCATATGTTATTACCTGTATGTTGGATTTTTGTTGTTTTGGTCATGTTGAGTTTAGATAAAGATACTTTTCTTTTTCTAAACTGATGTGGTGTCCATTTGTGATATTATCACTGTGTTTCCGTGTGTTTTGAGTACTGTTAGGATTCCCGTCCAGTCCCCTTTCTATGACCATGCACTATCCATCACATGACTTACCTGATTGGGGGATTTAAGCTGTGTACGCCCCTTCCTTTTTGCTTGGTATCTTTTCCAGGTTTGGTTCCAGGTCCTGGGTGTGTTTTTTGGTCTGGTTCTGGAGATATTGGTGCTTCTGGGCTCATAAGCACTTTTTGATTAGTCTCCGCCTGTTCCTAGCCCTGTGCCTTTTTGTCTTGTTTTTCCTCCCTTCCTCTTCTCGTGGACCTCTTTTGGATTCCTGCATTACTTCGAGTGGATCGTTTATGGCAGTTCTCTTTTCGGAGCCAGAGCCTGGTGCTTATTGGGGGTTCCGGGGCTCCAGTACCCTCATTTGGGGCTTCGCTTTTGGAGGACTGCACCTTGGTGGGGCATGGGAGCCGCTCTGTAACATTCCGGAGTAACGCACGGCTGTGCGTTCGTCCAGCGTGTCCAGCTTCAGCATCTTTTGCAGCCACTCGACTTCGTTGTGCCGATTCGGGCGCTTTTGGAATCCTTGGATTCTGAACAGAGCAGAGAGGGTGCTCCGCTCCTATATGTTCGTGGATTTTGTCCTATTACCCTCATTTTGGAGATTTACGAATCCTTAACTGTAAACAGGGTTTTTTTTCTGTCATTACTAGATTTTTTCCCCCTAGTACTTCCTATGAGAAGGGTTGGGCTTTTTTGTTGGATTCGACTTCCTGGATTGAACTTCAACAGAGAAACAGAAAGTAAGGCTAGAAAGGACCACGGCCCCCACTGGACATCCTTTGCATACAGCTCTGGTAAGGAAGTCAATGATGTTGTAAATGGGTATGGCATGGTCATGGTTAAAGGTGGGAGGGGTCTGATGTATGTTAGTACAGAGTAGTAATGTTGTGCCTTGTTTTATAGGTGCAGTCACGTGGAGGGTCTAACAGAAGTAGAAGTGGTTCCCTTATCTCTCTTCCTTGTTTTCATTTATACCCTCTCCCACCCTCTCCCAGTGTTCATCTGCTTTCTCATCGTGTGCTATCCGGTGAGTGGCATATGGGCAGGGGTAGCGGATTGGGCCATACGTCGTTCCTGCAGTGTGGTGGGCATTCTGAGGTGGAATCTAACCAGTACAAATACTTTATACATTGCCTTTACCCTGACTAAAAGCAAGGGTCCCTATTTAGACAAAGGTACCTACCTCTGCCAACTAGCGACCCCATTTCTAACAAGGGGTCACTAAGAGTTATATAATTTTAAGTGATATACTTACAAACAAATGCACAAGGTAAAGATCCTTATAGAGCTGTGAAGGGTTTGGAGAAGACCCCCCTGTTTTACGGTGCTGTGTGAGATGGCTAGGTCGCCATAAAAATTGTCAAACCCCTCGGACTCTGCAGCCTTCTTGATATCACAACTGGACTCCTTCTCCCAGTTTTCTGGACATAAAATAAATTAGCCCAAATGTAAGGCCCTGCCCCTGAATCCTACCATTACATCTGCCTCTCTGGCAGCCCTACCCGTTAAATGGTTATGGGACAAACTATAGTATCTTTAGGTGTAGATCAACAAGCGCCTGCAAGATATGTTCGCAGACAATATTCGACAGATCACTGACTGTATGTAATGCAATTTCTATAGACAGTCTGCTTTGAATCTGTGCCAGTGGGGTAGAGTTTAAGTTATCAAAAAGAATGTGAAGCTCCAAATGCAATTGATTTTTGCCACGTTTCCCCTCTTCACATCACCAACCCTCCTCCAGAATGTACTTAGAAAAATCGCCCACTATCTTTCTCCTCAAGCTTGCAAACAGACCGTGGTGGCCTTAGTTACATCACGGCTGGACTATTGTAACGCCCTTTATGCAGGCATCAATAAAGGCCTCATCCAACGCCTCCAGACTATCCAGAACACGGCTGCCAGATTTGTTCTGGGCGTCCCTAACACCGCTTCTGTCTCTCTTGCAAGGAAGAGTCTTCACTGGCTCCCGATCCAGTCTAGAGTCTCCTTTAAAATCCTATGCCTAGTTTTCAGTGCCCTATCCAGCAGCAGCTCTGAGGGCATAAGCTCCCTTCTGAGTCCCTACACCCCCAGCAGAAATCTTCGCTCTGCCAACAAGAACCTTCTCACCGTCCCTCGGACAAACAAGGTCAGATGGGGCGGAAGAGCTTTTTCATCTGTGGCCCCTAATTTATGGAATGCCCTCCCCTCTGAGATCAAATGCCAACCCACCATGGTTCTCTTTAAGAAGGCTTTAAAGATGTGGTGCTTCATCAAGGCCTACCATTAATCATGCTCTCTGACCGTATCATTTCATTTGGTTAGGCGCCTTGACGTCCTCTGGGGCTAAGTTGCGCGATATAAATCTCGTTTCATTCATTCATTCAGTGCTCTATTTCCCATTTCATTTGGGGCACGGACAAACCGATACTTTGTGGAGCCAAACTCAGGACTTTCTCTTTATTAAAATGTTGTGGTTGCCTATCACTTAAACAGGGCTTGAGCAAACTCCACCTCTCTCTGTCAACTCAGAAATATCTTAGGATTAAGGCTCCCTGTTTTCCGTTTTTACTGATTTTTTATAGATAAATACAGACAGAAGACCTTTTACTTTCCTGTCTGTAATTATTTTCAAATGTGGATAAAAATGGAAATTGGGTTGTTTTTTAGTGAATCTAAATGCTGTTAATCATGACTGCCAAACCAATAGCAGTGCGGATTGACAGGCAAGGGGGATTTAAGTAAAGAGCTTTAACCAGCCGTAGATTTGCACAACCATGATACTAAAATGTACATATTTTCTTACAAGTGCATATTTAAGCACCTGAGTGTTTATATATATCACTGAAACCTGTCAGGTGTTGAGGCACGAGTGCACATTAACTGCTTAAATAAATGCAGAAATAAACACATTTCAGCTTCATTTTTAAAAAAAGTAAAAATTAATATGGATAAATACAGGTAAAATTTGCAAAAAATAAATATGGATCAATACAGGCGCAAATGACAAAAATATAAATACCATAAAACCGGGAGCCCTACTTATGATTAATTTAACAACAAGGTGTGGTGATGGACAGAGTTTCTGAATTAAGCAGAATACTCTCACCCAGTCAAGAGATCAGGGCTAGATCCAACACCGTTTTTTAGCTCACTGCACCATCCCAGCTCAGAACCTGGCTATATGCAAATTAGTCTGTTCCTGTCCCAGTGCATGATGGGAACAGGGCAAACCATACTACCAAGCCAATTCTTACACTGGGAAGGAAACAAGCTTCCGGGGACCGGTTTCTGGCATTTCAGCCATCGTCGGCCCGGCTTGCTTGAATCCTGATGGTGCAATGAGCAAGGGACTCACATCTGAGTATACCCTTCCACGCTTAGGGTGGACAAAATATTTAACAACAAGGGGTGGTGATGGACAGAGTTTCTGAATTAAGCAGAATACTCTCACCTAGTCAAGAGATCAGGGCTAGATCCAACACCGTTTTTTAGATCACTGCACCATCCCAGCTCAGAACCTGGCTATATGCAAATTAGTCTGTTCCTGCCCCGTGCATGATGGGAACAGGGCAAACCAAACTACCAAGCCAATTCTTACACTGGGAAGGAAACAAGCTTCCGGGGACCGGTTTCTGGCATTTCAGCCGTCGTCGGCCCGGCTTGCTTGAATCCTGATGGTGCTCACTGCACTTGGAGATTGTTCACAAAAGCTCAAGTAGTTTGTTGAAAAGTCTCTCTCAGTCTTTTCTCCTCTCCTTCTTGCAGCAAGGCACCCACCACAGGCCAGACTCCCAGGTCAGAGAAAGTAGTCCTCCATGCAGCTTTCCCAGGTACTTCTCTTCGGGCAGAGGTTCTTCTAGGCGCAAACAGAATCTGATCTCTTAGGAGCAGGGCTCCTCTTTTTATACACAGTTTCTTTTGTTCTTTCAGGCCAGGGGGGGGCCTTTGCCTAATCCAGTCCAGGCCCTGAGCACTTTGTTTTGCAAACTCTGGCTTCTCCTTTCAGGGAGCAGGGCAGGCACATAAGACGCTCCGCAGGAGGTGGAGCCAGCATTGTGGTGACGAGTACAGGCCAGGAGCACTCTGTTGACAGTCTTCCCCTCTCTCTTCACAAGGTGCAGGGCAGAGTCATCAGCCGCTCCCCAGGGGGCGGAGCCAGCATTGAGGTGGCAGAGCACAGCCCTATTCAGAGTCAAAGGGCACTCCCTCCACCCATCCTGGTGTAATCCCTCTATTCACCACCTGTCATCCCAGCCCTGTCACTCACAGAAACCAGACAGCAGATACACATCCTAGCAGAGAAGGGCTAAAATGGTTAGGCAAGCAAATACTAACTTTCTAAAAGTAGTATTTGCAAACCCAGGATATTAAAATAAACTTTACTAAAAGAAGTATTTTATTATTCTGAGTTCAGGCATACTAAACTTGACTTTCTACCATGCTCTCTGAGTCTGTTAGGATTATGTAGTGTAATAATTCCAGCTGCCCATCTGGCATATGGAGAGGAGGTAAAAATGGTTCTTTCGGGTAACAACACAAATGATTTGCAAATGGTATTCAATGCACTTTACAACACAAAAGGAACCCACCCTCTGACAAAGGTAAAATAAAATCAGGTTCTTGCAATAAATGAAAAGAAGACCTGTACTTGACTACTTGTATTTTTATATATTCATTCAAAAAATTATACTCTATACAATTAATACGATGACTGTCAACACAATTATTCAAGTGCAAAAAAGTGACAATAGTGAATTGTTATCTTGTGATAAAAAACAATATGTACAATAATAATGTTTTCCAATACAATCAATATATACAAATATATACAAATGTATTCCCTGAAGGCCATCCACTACTACGATTTCACAGAATCCTATATATTTCTTTCAATTCGCTAGAATTCTGAAATTGTTGGGCCTGTGAAGAAATGTCGACGTTTCGACCCTTCGGCGCCAGTATCTAAGGTCGCAGCGGGTCTTTTTCATTTCGTTCTCCTGCCCATCCTCTTGCATAATCATTATCATCTTGCAGCAAACGCTCTCGTAATACACTGTGTACCAGTCACTCTTGGCGCCTCTTCTCCCCAATTCTTCACTCCTCAGTGTTGGCCTATGGAAGTGTCACTCTGTAATTGGCCACCACATGTAGGTATGTGCTGCATGGCTAGACACTTATAAGGTCCCAAAGGCGATGCTTGTTTGGTTATCAAATAATTCTGGCTATTACTATAATTGTAGTAAAATCAAAAGTTCTTGCTACTGCGGGCCTAAAAATGAGGAAGGTCGTTAAAATTCGGTACTTTCCATTATTAAGAATGAACTTAAAGCGCAAGGTACTTAGGTTATGTCTTCCTTCAAACCGTAGTGCAAGACAAACAGAATTCACTTAATTTCCTTGTGCCTACAAAAAAAAATGTGTTCATCTATATGCAACATGGCAATATAATAAATAATGTTACATACATTCTACTACCACACTGGTGCTTATGTAAAGCGCTCTGATACCTTCGTCCGAGTTCGCGCTACATAAAACTGCAAAAAATAAGAAAAAAATGATGGCTCCTGAACTGCACAGAAGTGAAGAGGGATACTGTTTCGTCTCGCTGCATGGCGCTAACAGCGCGCATTTTGGCACTCCTGTTCTTTATCACATCCAAGCAGCTCAAAATTATAACAACAGTTGCCCTGTTCTATTACTATGGGACACCCTTGTCTTACTTATCAATGCTGAACAGGCCACCGTAGGCTTCCTAAGACGCTGACACCAAACATGAAACAGGTTGGTGACGTCATCGTACAGTCAGCTCTTCTCGGCAATTTTATAGGCTAGCTGATCTGGTGCAGGCCAATAGGCACTTCCAGGCTGTGTAATGGGAGCGGCTCACAAGGCTGGAAGTTGCGCTGCGCCTGCGCGCCGATGGGAAGTTGCTTGCTTGTGTGTTGACACCGGTCGAGGTGGCTGCTCGGTGCTCTGGCCTGCTGCCGCCGCGCACATCTGCAGGAAGAGAGCATGGGTCCTGAGCAATAGCCATCGAAGACCAGCCAAATCGTATTTTCCCTGCTAAGAATTGAGAACTCCCGTGGAGCAGTCTCGAAAATGCACAGTCTTCCCACATCGGTCCTGCTCTTCCTCTTGTTGCTACTCCCGACACTGCCTGGGCCGGCGATCGCCATCCAAGAAGATGACGGCGGGGGACACGGAAATAAGGAGCCACAACCACCCCCTGCCCGACCGCAACACAAACCCGAGCCACCCCCGCAAGGCCCTGCAGAGGTAAGCCCTAGGGGAAGTAGATAGAGTATACATTTAAGTCGCTGCACAGGGGGTATAACTAAACCGGAACTTCTGAGGGGGAAGGGGGAAGGAATAATCACACAGTGGAGGCGGAGCTAATTAATACTTCAAACAATTAGCGGGCAGAGGTATCCTCTGAAACCAATACATCTAAACACAGTGATCAGTTGTGCATTTTAAACCTATTGGACAAGCCCATTACTATTAGAACAAACATGTTTTTGGTGCAGTTGTCAATGTTTATAAGTTGACTACTGAGATATTTAAATGGAGTGGTTTGAGATGGCAGAAGCAGAATGCAGTTTAATCAGATTTCAGTACAGAGCACATTGCACCAGTTTTTACAGTTATTTCAGTTCAGTTCAGTTCATAAAACTTTTATTCGGTTATCTCATGGCAAAACCATAAAAAGTACAGAAATAAAATATAGCAATACATATAAAAATCTAAATATTTTGATGCATTTAAAAACTGTTAATCATTTAAAAACCATTACTAAAAATAATTCATTAAGATACTGTACATGAGGACAAAAAATCAAGCAGACAGAAGCTCAAGCTTTACAGCGAGGTTTTAGACACAATTTTAAAAAGCAAGCTACACACTTGGCTACATATTGGGAATCCAATGACTGCAATGCCAGGTAAGCGGGCCGGCATGTTCTCAGGCCCATTTTGCGAAGTAGGGGAATGATCCAGCGCTTGCGCGGGAGCTCGTAATATCTACAGAATAGAGTTACGTGCAATGTAGACTGGGGTAATATACCATCACATGGGCATTTCATTAGGTGGTGCGACCAGTCCTGCTCATTAGGAAAGGTAACTAAGCGAAAAAAAGAATTAAATCTGAACCTGGTCAAAACATATTTTTCGTGATTAGATAGGTGGAATTTTAGGTATGGTTGAATACCAAAGGCGGTCTGAACCGATAGGATCTGTACATTTGAGGCTTTAATTATTTCTTGGGAAAGACGCAAATCTCGGAGATGGATTAGGCAAAGTTTTTTCAGGTCTTTCCTGGTGATATCTGTCATTGTCATGGGTTCTGAGAAATAAGTTGTACAGTTCAAATCCTTAAGGAAATTGGAGACGTATAGAAGCCAATGGATTTTGCTCCAATTTGCCAGGGCTAAGCAGTCCGTTATCAATGAACGGGTTAGATGACATTGCATTTTGGTCCAAATACGGTGCCACAACAGAATCGGCTGGTATCTGATGTTATCTGTCAGGTAGCCGATACCCAGCTCGATGTGGCAACCATATATTGGGGCACTTTGGGGAAGTGCCAATAAGTACTTTAGGAACCCGTTTTGAACCGTTTGTAAGTTATCTACGGGAGCGTAACCCCAAACCCCTGCACCGTAGGTTGCTACGCTGTGGCATTTAGCGTGGTAGATTTTAAGCAACTCTGCTGGGGCAGGTTTACCCAGTTTCCTCGAAAAGGAAACAAGAGCTGAGCTTGCTCTCTGAAAAAGTAGCTTTTTACTTATCATGGCTTGTTTCCAAGATAGTCTGTCGTCCATTAAGATTCCTAAATAAGGATATTCCCTGGTGCGTTCCAACCTAACTTGTACAATGAAAACTGGTTTGGGGTTCTTCGCCCTAGGGCCGATGTGCATAACAAAGGTTTTATTTTTGTTCACTTTCAATCCTAAAGAGAGCATAAAATGACAGTATTTATCTAATTGTATTTGTAACTGATTTAATGTTCTGACTAAAATTACGGAGTGGTCCGCGTATAGCAAAGCGGGAATAGGGCGGTGATTAATAGATGGAAGATCCTGACTCCCTTCAAGCATGGCCGCTTCCAGCCCATTGGTGTAAAGATTGAATAAGAAGGGAGCCAGGACACAACCCTGTCTAACACCTTTTATTTACTGGAAAAGATGGAGATAATTTGCCGCCAATCTCATATCTCACACATGCGGTAGCATCGGAGTAGAGTTCGCGGAGAAATTGGATAAGATGGGGGTCTACCCCAATTCACAGAGAATGGACCACAGCCTTGAGTGAATAACGCAGTCAAATGCTGCAAAAAGTTATTTCAAGATGACGGCTCTTCTCGTCAATTCTGTGAAATTCCTACTATGGCGGGGTAATGTGCTCAATTAGTTTTTACGTTGAAAGGTGCTCCTGCCGGATTGTTGATGCAAGGCCCGTTTTTAGTTTGCGCATTAGAACTTTTTAACATATGCTTGTTTGAGATTGCAGTCATGCACGGGTCTCAAAAAGCTGAGCTTAGTTTAGTGGCTTATTGGTCGGAGTGCGTGGCTGGCACGTAAAAGGTTTGATTCCTGATTCATCCTTTATTTCTTCAGAGAGAGACTGAATACCCTCAATTGGCAACATTAAAACTTCTTAATTGCTCTGCCATAATTGTGTACAGTCTTAAATATAACATAGTGTTGTTAGCATCCCATATTGAGCCGTTATTTAGGAGATAGGTTTTAATTATTATATAAGACTCACAGCATATACAGTATAAAAACCTCTAAACATATCAATGTTAAATCCTGGATGGGCAATGTGCTTTATAAAATACATATTTTGATACTAATTACTTAAGAATGCCTTCCTGTAGAATGACCACGTTCTCTATAATGGTGGTTCCTAAATATCCATACTAATTATAGGAAAAAGTGTGATGCACTTGTTGGAATATGTACACAAAGAGTGTATTTTCCTGTACATTGTTTTTGTACTGGTATCATTATGGTCAAAATCATTCTGCATTTGATAGTCAATGGTTTAGTTTGACAGCAGAGTAAGCGTTCACAAGTATTTTACTGTCAAACTACACAAGTTTGAAATGGCAGGACTCAGTGATGCAGTGTGTGTGTATATATGTGTCTATATGTGTGTGCAATATATATACACACAAGGCAGTGCTGTTGTTACTGTATTGCCTTTCCATAGACTACGAGTAACCAATCGTAGAGATTCATGCTTTTGGCAGTAGCGATGTCTTTCAGGTTGTACATAAATTATATGCACATCCAACTATCCTGAGTATAGGCACCAGACATGGGCATTGTCACCAGAGCTATCCCTTAGGTGATAATGCTCCTTCCAATGTACATAAACTCGATTTGTCACCAAACCGTGTCTGATCGGGAAGGGGAGAGTGAATTTTAAGGACATAGGATATTATCTCTCAGTATAAATATAATCACACCAAAGGGTATCCTATCGCCTCTAGCCCATGGTTATACAGAACGTATCTAGAGGATGGCAATTGGTTATGTATGAAGCTTCTCACCCACTCTTGGTGACATGCTTCATCATCGGGTCTTATGCTGGTCCCTAAAAACCAGGATGGGATCAACCATTGTCCATGGAGCACTTTGAGAAATTCTATCTGCCAGTCTCATTGGAACACCCAGGCATCCCCCTTTTTAGGTCTCATCTCTAAAACAGCGCTCATGCGCTGTCTCAAAGCAAGACATGTATCTACAATGTGGGCCTCTGCAACCTTCCTCGCTCCATTTGCCAAGGCTTTTAAGTTGAGAAGTGAGTTTATAATTGACACACCAGAGCACACAATCCCACACCACATAATTCTACACTCAGTAAACACTACATAATTACTAGCCACATAATTCCATTGCACACCATGCTACAAATGTCCTAATGCACATAACTAAATAACAACAACAAAAGAGTGACACAGTGTGCAAAGACAGTGGAGGAATCAAGCGTGCTTGTTTCGTCCAAATAATTCCCTGATTATAATTTCAATGTCACAAAACGAGATGAATCAAGTGGAAAAAAAGAAAATACATATTTCTTTAAAAAGAACCCTCACTCACCAACCTGGTTGGTGACATGCTTCATCATTGGGTTCCCACTGGGGAGACCAAATGTCCCCCCAGTGTGCTGCGACGCCTGACTTACAGCGGAGCTGGTTCTTTTCTTTGTGAGAAAGTGATAATAATGTGAGTGATTTAAAAGATGACCAACTGTACCCGGTATTCACTTTAATAGAGGGCCAACCAGCATCAAATAAAAACAAGTGAGGTGGACAGTTCAGAGTTTGTAAATTTGAAACCCCGTGTTCTATGAAATACAGGTCAACATGTTTCTATATTGAGCTTAATTCGCTCGGCATTCTTCAGGACCAAAGTTTTTAACCTCCGGTGGTATGCGCGCAATAAGGCGCACCCTCCCGTGGGGATATGTATGTGAAAAATTGATACAACTCACAGACCTACCCGTGGGGGCTCACTCAGACGTCACTAGGGCCCGCAATCTGAAAAATAGAAAGGGTAATGCAAAAAAACATCAAATAGGAACACCAACATACTACACTCCATTAGTGAATAGCCTGTCGTCTCTATCATTATTATTCAATTGGTACACATTATCCCATATAAAATACCAACAATCACCCTTCTGTGACAGACAAAAGCAAGGATCTCCGGTTCGGAGATAGCCGCGATAATTAACCCCAGACTTGTGGGAGTTTTCGTAGTGTCAAACAACTATAACTCTCAGTGTGTTTGAAAGCGCATTCTAATATATGAATTTAAACATGCGCTACTAAATACCTCTTTTATTAAATTGTACCCTCGTTTAACATAGAAATTTTCATAAAAAGTGCATGCCCCCATAAATAATACTCAATCCCAAGAATATCACAGGATGTGTTTAGACAGCAGACGGAAAATCATAGCCAGAGGTTAAAAAACTCATTATATACAATGAAATTTGACGCTACTTGGGCTCACACGGCAGGGGTAATCTTCACGCCGTGCTCTGTCTTTGCAGCGAAAAACAAATGGAAAACAGCTTTGTTTAGTACAATGCCCCAGCCATTCTTCAGAATACCTTAAATTCAGGATCACACTGGTTCTTACTTGCAAGCCGGCGACTCCCCGCAGGCTACGTACTCCGAAGCACTTCCGTGGCCCGAAATGCATGAGACGTCAACGAGATGCGGAAGAGAAATACATCTCGTTGCGGTCACGTGTGCGCCCGTCTTAGCAGTGTCGTTACGTCATCGGAACTTAAAGGGGAAGTGATCTTTTCATGTTAAAAGCCGACCAAATATCTTTAACGATATATTGGAGGTTCGAAATGAATTTTCTTTATTTACATTAGCAATTTGTTTGTTGAAACATTCCTTCCTCTGAAACGTTCTGTGTGATACATTTTAAAATTGATAATAAAGGTTTTTGTATCCATGAAGGTCTCCTAGTATAGTCAAACTGTTTTTTGTGTTTGAAGTAACTTTATTAATAAATGTACTCACAGGAATGAGACAATATTACCAAGGTTCTTAATGCAGACCTATTTACCCGTATGGCTCCTAAGTCAGATTATATGGAACATTAAAGGCCGACAAAGGGCATTTTCAACTTCTAGGAAACCACGCTCATTATTCCCAATACTCATTAGTGTGACATTGACAAAAATGGTTAGGGAAAAATTAGACAAAAGCCAGGAAAGAAGGGTCAATTGTAACCCGCAATTAAATGGCCCAAATAGCTGGTAATACTTAATTATACCCCTCAATTCACCTCTCCTTTCATAGTCAAATGCAGGTGACTAATGCGGAGCGAGAAACTTAACAGGGACATTACGCTCTGGGGATAGCATGCAAGTTAACATGGTACGTTAGTGAATAGTTATAGATGCCATGTTCTGTTTCTGGTGGTGTCTTAACGTCTCATCACTGTGCCCCAGGGGATATCATCATTCAGGCCTGACGATAAATCCACCTTTGCTCTTATTCAAATAAGCCACTTTCCGTACCACTAACAAGTTGTTCAATAATCGTCCATCTGATGTCATTTGGTGTATGTTTCATTTCCAAAAAGTGGGTCGTTAGTTTGGTGGCCTTTCTCTGACAGCGAATATTGCTGAGATGTTCGCAGATGCGTAATTTGATACATCTTTTCGTCATCCCCACATATTTTAATCCACATGGACAGACCATCAGATCTATCGCATTGCATGTGTTGCAATTAGTGTGATTGCGCTGTTGCCACTGTTTCCCAGGTTCAAGAGTCAGAGTCCTAGTATTGGTGGTTAAGTGGCAAACACTACAATTCCCACAGGGAAAATGCCCTGTCACCGGGGGGAGGCCCCAAGCATTCAAAACTGATCCCTCTCCTTCTTTGTTTGTACTAGTTAGAGGCGGCAGACCCGAGAGCAGAGGACGGCCCGGGACCAGGGTTCGATTCCCGGCGCGGCAGGTTTCTGGACCAGGGTCAGCGGACTCGATAATTCTCTCGCCTCGGTGCCCACTCTGATCAGCGATCACACTCGGCAACTCTGGGCATTAGCTTGCCTCATCTTCACTAACGGCCCCACCAGACTGCCGGGGATGCCTGGTCTCACCCTGGAGATACCCATTAAGGGACCATCTCTCAGGGAAGCCAGGAAGGGTTTCGCAGCGGTCGAAGCGCCTTGGGACCCTACGGGTAAGTAGTGCGCTATATAAATGCCAATACATTACATACATACATTACATTACATTACATTTCTTTGGGCGAGTGTGTACTAGTGAGTCCTTAAGACTCCTTGCCCGTCTGTAAGAAAAGAGCGGTTTACCCCAATCGTGTTTATTGCTCGTGAGGATGTTCCAATGTTTGTTGATGCGGCTTACTCCATTAGACACTGGGTTATATGTAGTCACACATGTTAAGGGGACCTCTGCCTCATTTATTTTGGGATAGGTTTCAAGCAGGGCATCCCTGTGTTGATCTTTTGCTCTTTTACAACTTTTATTTAAGATCTTTTTAGGGTATCCTCTGAGTTGTAGTTTATTTGTCAAGTCATAAGCCTGTTCTTTAAAATCAGTCAATTCGCTACAATTCCTTTTAATGCAAAGGTACTGACCAAAAGGAAGATTCTCCCTCAAAGGTCGAAGATGAAAGCTGGAAAAATGAAGGAGATTATTTTTTGTGGTAGGCTTATAATAGGTTTTGGTCCGTATCTGATCCCCATCCTTAATGATGGTCACATCCAAAAAGACAATACTGTTTGTCGCATGTTCATGTGTGAATCTGAGGTGGGGGTCACAGGTGTTGATCCGATCAAAAAAGTAGAATAAGATGTTCTCCTCCCCCTTCCAGACCATCAAAACATCATCAATGTAACATTGCCGCAGAATTAAATTTGCTGAAAGTCAGTATGTATTTGCATTCAAAATTGTAAACATGCAACCTCGCCACACTTGGGGCAAATGTACTGCCCAAGGATGTCCCTGTGGATTGAAGGTAAATGTCCCCTTCATATTCAAAAAAGTTTTCTTTGAATGCCAAGGTTGCACAATCCACTACAAACGAACAGGAGGTGGAGAAATCCCATGTGGACTGGTCCAAAGCCTCAGCTATCACCTGACAGTGTCATCCTGAGGAATGCACGTGTATAGACTTTCAATGTCTAATGTTACCAGAAAGCATGGTTCCTCTGGCATCTTGATGGTTCCTAACATAGCTAGTAGACTCTTAGTGTCTTTGATGTATGTGCTCGTTGTTTGTATGATTGGTCTCAGGAAAAAATCACAATACTTCGACAGGGGTTCTAACAGTGAACCTATACCCGAGATGATCGGGCAACCCGGGGGGAGGGAGTACGTTTTTGTGTGTCTTGGGCAGCGTATAAAAATACGGAATCTTGCCTTCTGATGACATCAAAAAATCTGCCTCACGTTTTGTGATTAAGCCATCTCTTTCAGCTGTCGTCACTACTTCACAAATGTCACTCCTAAGAGAGGCTGATGGATCTTCTCTAAGAAGCACATAGTTGTTGTTGTTGCTCAATAGTCGTTTGCACTCGCGGTCAAAGTTTTCCACATTTTGGATGACTATTCCTCCACTTTTGTCAGCACTCTTAATCACTATTTTAGTGTTGTTCTGAAGTGATTGTATAGCTTGAAATTCTGTTAAGTTCTTAAAGAGGAAATGTTCTTCTAATGCCTCCACTTCATGAAAAACAGCTTGTTCAAAAGCTAACAATTCTGGGGGTACTGTATGTGGCAGAGGAGTGAAATGTGACTTCAATTTGAAACCTGTGTCGCTTGAAATGTTCTGCACATAACTCCATTTAACACCACACAATTCCACAACAAACGATTGCACTCCATCCTACATAAGTCCACTCCACAACTCAGATCCACCCCACTCCATTACTCGTAGCTAAAAAAAACGTTAACATTGACAACGCCTATAGCATTTGGGGTGCCGATACCTATTGGCTTTGCCAATGCTTGTTGTTTAATAGTGGGTGTGTATGGTATGATTAAAAAAAATCCATGTGAGTATGAGATATAACGACCATACCCCTTATTTTTTATGTCGATCTTAGGTAGCACATGTGGTGTCTCTCAAGACATGCTGTATTCACTCTGTGGGCTTACAGCTCACCTATTGCTTTTACATTCCTCACTTTAATTGTTCTTCAAAAAAGCTTGCTCGCTAGTGGTTAATCCTTCTTCAGTGTCCCGCCTTCTTGTCATATGTAGCCTCTTTCGGAACAGCGCCTAACTTTCCATATCTTTAAGCTGTCATCTTTGTGTTGTTTTTCAGGAACCTTCTTTTTTTGCACTCCGAGCTCCTTTGGGATATGTTCACGCCCCAGTGCGGCACCACAGCTGGTCATCACCACTGCAGTGATTACTGCTTGTGTCAAACGACTGTTCGTATTGCGCACAGGTCTTTTTCTATGGGTCAGAGACATTTGTCAGGACAGTCATAAGTAACCCCGGAATTAAGCTGTGTCATCAGTTAAATAACGTCTGTTGTTCTATTCCCTTTCAGCATGGAAGTACAGCACAAGACATATACATGGTTACTTGCCCCGTTGATTTGATCATTTTAGCTATGTTCTTATAATAGAAAGAATCTGTGCATTCACGCCTAACTTTTCTAACAGCATATGTTGTTATACATATCGTATGTAACCTCAGGAAAAGTGGCACAGCACACTACAAAACATGCAAAAGCGATTATACTGCTGTGTTCCATCAGGAGCAGACATTCATTCATAGGTGCAGGATGTGGAACATAGTGACAAATGTGACAATTCATTGAACGTTTTTTCATCATTATTACCTATTTTTGAAGTGCGTCTATCTATCCAAGTGTTGGGTATAATCTTTGGTGTATGTCACAGCAAAACAGCTCAGCATACTGTGAAAAAAAGTGATTGAATGATAAACACATTGACATAGCTTCTTACCTCATTTGGGGATTGCATTATGCTACATTGGAGGAGGGACATGCCCCTGTAGTCACACACAGCTAGTTTTCAGTTGTAATGTTAAGGAGTTTTAGTATATTTAAGTAACTAGCAGCCCGTCCCGACTTCCGGGGATGAAATCTAATGTCTGCAATGCTTTGAATTTGCAAGGCAAATTTTTTTTTAAACTTATTCTGAATCGCCCCATCACCCGGCTCAGGCCCGCGTTTAAAAAAAAACGTACTCTGAATTGCCTCGTCACCCGGCTCAGCCCACGCAGAAGAATGCATCCACTGTGAAGCTGTGTCCTCAATTCAATATGGGAACGTTTGTGTCCGCTGCAGACGCGAACGTGTTTGTGTGCTCCACCTGACGCTCCGCTCCAGCCGACGGCAATTAGATGCCCCACATCACGTCAACGTGCAACGCCCGCAACAATGGTTAATACAACGCCCACAACAATGGTAAATGCAACGCCCACTTGTATTGGGACGACGCCCACTCGTATTGGCACGGCTCCGCTCCATCCGACGGCAATTACACGCCCCACATCGCATCAACGGCCAACGCCCACAACAATGGTAAATGCAACGCCCCCTCGTAGTCCCAGCAGGCCGCGCCCATCGCTCTATGCACACGCCCATGGCTTTCCAGCATAACGCCCACAACGGACTACTTTTCCCCTAACGTTCTTTCCCCCTTATAATGTACATGGTGGCCCGCTGTATAGCCTATGTCCATCTGCTGCAACTGTCCTTTCCAATGCTGTATTGTGATAGGTGCCGTGGTTCCTGAGATTACCTGCCTCAAAGGTTTGGGCTCTCTTTATAATATTAGTATGGATAGGAGGGAAAAAGGCCTGCATACGGGCTATGAAAACCAGAAGAAGTAAAGTTAGAGCTTTGTGACTGAGGTAAAGTCGAACTTGCGTCATCAAGGGTGCCATGTCCTAGTTCAACACCTATCAAGCTCCCCGATCTCCTCTTATCCCGTGATGTAAAACGGTGCTTAAAAACAATATAAATGGCTGACCTTTCTGCCTCTTTGCCACCCAGCTGCTCATGATTGTGTCATCATGTGATAAGTGTTGTTGTCATTGCATCCCGCCCTGCTTTACATGACCATGTGGAAACAGCATTGCTGCTTCGTAACAAAGCACCTTCTATCCCTATGTGTGAGTTAAGCCTCATGAGAATTGTAGTCCTAGTGTGGCTGTAACCAATGTAGAGTGTGCATCGTAGTTCTCAAGTTAGTAAGGAAGAACAAAAATAAATAAATCCTCGAATCCAAGTCTGATGGTCTTCAAAGTCCTATTATATTCAATTTAAGAAGAGAGTAAGTGCTACCCTATCTATATACAGGCAGGATCGATTCGACCACCTTAATTAGTCCTGTATATTTATTATAATACAGTTAGATATTAAATTATTTCTTTACATTAAATTTGTAACTCGAGATGTCATTTTGCATTGACTCTTGGGTTTTTAATCTACAGACAACACTGTTCACGCTCTAGCAACATTTTTGTTATTTTAATGGTGATTATTACTCTTCTTATCACAATCAATCGTAAATCATTCAGTGTCTGATCCTTTTCTAGAAATGGGCTGTCATTCGGGTTGAGTTCCTGAGGAATCTGATGGTACTCCGGTGTTCACTGATTCTTACCTTCACTTTGCTGGTGGTTATCCCAAAGTATTTTAGTTTACAAGGGTATTCAATCATGTAAACCACTTTAGCCGAATTTCAATTGGTGAGTCGTCTTTTTAGTCAGGTCTGTTTTGACCCACAAGGAGAATGTACACCCAAATTTAGAGTGGGGCGGGGGGTAATACAAGGTTGTGTCCTTGCACCAATTTTATTTTCTCTATTCATTAATGGAACAGATAAATATCTACAGACAATACAGGCAGACGCCTTATGGTGGCAGGTCATTCTATACCCATCTTACTATATGCAGACGATGCCGTATTGTTAGCAAGAACCGCGATAGGCCTACAGAGACTGGACGCGTTCTCTACCTTTATGGTACAGAAGAAAATGGTTATAAATAAGTCCAAAACGTACACTATGATCTGTGGGCCTAAACCGCTCAAAACCTTTTTATTGAAAAAAGTGTTATCCAGACTGTCACTTCCTTTTTGCTATTTAGGTATTTTTTTTTATGGATAACGGCTCTTGGCCTCAACATGTTACAGATACTAGAGCCAAAATGAACAGGGCAACCCAGGGCATTTTTACATTTTCTTCCAAACTAGGGAACTGGCCAACTTATGAGATGGTATCTTTGTATAAAGCCAAAGGCGCAAGCACAGCCCTTTATGGGGCAGGGCTGTGGGGTTATACAAACAATAAGGTCTTGCAAATACAAGAAAACCTCTTTCTGAAACGCTTGCTATATTTACCACCATCAGCTTCTAATACCATTGCACATTATGAGGCAGGGGGAAAGTTCATGGCAGTCCGCCGCCCTGCTGACCCGTGCAACTGTCCCCTCCTTGCCAATCTGCCCAGGGGGCAGAACGGCAACTACATGGTGGGTGTGCAGCATGCTGGTAGGGTGCCAATTAAGCCCCAAAAATACAAACACTTGAGGGAAGTGCTCTGTTAAAAGGAAGCCTGGTGGTTGTGAGCTGGGTGTCAGGCTGAGAGGGGAAAAAATCGGCCAGAATATTTAAACAAGTGAAATAGCGTAGGGACGGCTCAGGATCGGGGCCGGAGTGGTGCCGAAGGATGGGGGTGGGCGGGGAGCGTAGGGATGGCTCAGGCTCGGGGCGGAAGTAATGACAAAGGGTGTGAAGGATGGGGGTGGGCGGGGAGCGTAGGGACGGCTCAGAGGCCTGAGGCAGAGTCCACCATATGGAGAGGGAGGGGGGTGGCAGTGGGAGGGTGATTGATGGGCGGGGCAGTGCTGGGGAAGCCTTTGATGTGGCCTGGCAGCCATGGAGAAATGCTGCTGGCAGTGGGAAGGCTGGGCTGGGCATGCTCGTCCACGAGGAGTCACGTGACTCTCTCGTGCACTGTCCAAAATCCGCCGAATCCGCCTGTTAGGAAAGGAATTTTTTGGGTTGACAACAATAGGTTCCAGTAAACTCGACCTAAAAAAGTACTACTATGAATAGAGGAGCAAGTCTTGACTTACTTGGGGGCCATCTTGGAAAGGCTTTTTCCATTCATTCTGCCCACTGAAAGACATGATGGCTGGGGATGTTTACAGGTATCTATTTAGTAATCATTTGCACTTAACAAAGCTGGAGTGACCAGATTCCTCCCTTGCCATCACTGTTCTCCTCGGATTATGGCCGCCCTGGATGCCAACACCAGCAGCCCGACTGAAGGATCACTCTCTAAAGTGGGCCTCAGTGCTTTTAAGATCACTTATCCACCTAACCTCACTAAGAATGCATCAATAAAACTCAAACACAGCTTAATAAAAAAAAACGTAAACACATATCAGACACATATTTCAGTATGTACAATGGCAACATCATGTCTGACCTAATCTTCTTCACGAACAAGAGAGCCCCGTGGAGAAAAACTCTCATATCATTGTTCCAGTGCAAACAGATAATGAAAACACCCTATGGATTTAGTCTATGCCTTCCTCTCCTATCCACAAAATAGATCTCACCATTATTATCTATAACAATGGGATCGTTCTAAATCAAGCTTCTAATCGAAACCTAAAGCAGTTCAATAAACTTTTTGAAGATCAAAAGCTTTGTAGTTAACAATTCAACCCCATTGCGAGAAGATCCAACACTAACCACCTCAAGGTCACTCCAAATCGATGCTCCCATTTCCTCCTCCTAATTTACCTCCCTCCTCACTCACCACCCTTCCCTTGCCCCTGCCGGTTTCAGAACTGTTCGAATGACATATTTCCCGGCCATTAACCCTATCACCACTTCCAACCTCCTTATCTTTGCTTCCTGGAGCACCTCTAATACTCAGTGACCAACTCCCTCCTCTGGTATCTCCCATTACCGCCTCTGACCCCTCTAACACACATCGACACCTCCACCCCCCACCCCCTCTCTCCAGACCTCCACACTCAATTTCCTCCCCTTTCCCAACACCCAGACTTGTTGGCACGCTTGGACGATATGTCCCTTCAGCTGCACCTTCTCTCCCTCGAACACCATGGTTTGAAAGCCCTCTCACTTGAATATATCCCCTTGTTAAGCCCCCTCCTCTCTAGTCCGAACCGGCCCAGAGCCCCCGCCAGCGCCAGTGACACAACTCTCAGTGACCATCCCTCTTCCCCTACCATCACCAATTCCGTTCCCCTACCTAATGCAGCCTCTCTCCCAAGAAGCACGTCCTGTCTCACGCCCAATGAAATTGACAGCCTTCTCAAGTCTTATTCGTCCAACACGGACATCAACATGAGTCCAAAGGGAATAATTCAAACCATTTATTCTAACCCTAATGGAGAACCCTACCACAAACTCAGTCATAAACAACGATAACCTCAAGATAGTGAACATCATTCGGTCTGCCAACAAACACGCCTCCGAGATACTCGAGCCCATACAACAGAATGAGATAGATATCATTATCCTCACAGAAACTTGGCTCAACCCCTCTCCACTTCAATTCTTGACCTCTTGGTGCCCCCCACTCACAACATAATTCGTCTTGACAGAGTTAAGAAGCTGGGAGGTGGCCTAGCTTGTATACATCGGAGCACGCTTGCGGTCTCCCTCTCAGAGTCCTTTTCGCCAGTAACTTGCAAATACCTTTGTCTCAACATCTCTAGTAGCAATCATCTGGTTTGAAAACTACACACATTCTACCACCCTCAGGCGACAATCTTCCCTTCATTGAACAATTAATGGGAATCATCTCTGGCAATGTTGATTCAGTCCAGTCCCACATCCACCTTGAGGACTTTAACCTTCATTGGTCAAACACTAATGACCAAGCAGTTTCATGCCTCAATTCCTTCTTGAATGATCACAAATTGATTCAACATTGTGACCAGCCTACTCACATTAAAGGGGAAATTCTAGACCTCATCATCTCCAAAGGTCATACCATCTCATTGGACTCTATCATACCATGGTATTGGTCGGACCCTCCCATAATTTCCTTCCATATCAACTCGGGAGTTTATCAGAGTAAGACCCAAACAACCAGACCAAAGATTTGGAAAAGGGACCTCAGAGAAATCAATACAGCTGACCTAGCAACGCGCTGTAATCGTGCCCTCTCTCCCCAATTGGACATAAATATAGTCCATGCTCTCACAGACTTCTACAACTCTTCTATTTCCAGCAGCATGGATTCTACGGCCCCACTCCAACTAAATAATGCACCTACAAAAATATCTAAACCTTGGTTCAATGGCAACCTAAACTCGGAATGTCGCAATCTAAGGGCCATAGAACGTTCCTGGAGATCCACTCCATCTGCGGACCATCTAAAAATCCTTAGAGCAGCAAGAAGTTCTTATAACAAACAAAGACCACTAAGGCGGAATATTTCAGATTCCAACTTAACCAAATTGGCTAATCGACCCAAGAAACAGTTTGAACTGGTTAAGTAACAATCGGTCGAACCCCCTAATCGATCAGCTTTGGAAGTCAGACCTCCCTCATGTGGTGATCTGGCTGCCTTTTTTACTGAGAAAACTAGACTTATTAACATTGATCTGGAAACCAGGAGAGCTCTATTGCTACCCAATGAACCTGCACCCCCCCTGGCCTTACTAGGCAAGGCAGCACCATGTAGCTTGGGTATCTAGAACAACGCTTCCTGCAAAACCTTTACCCTCCTCAATGAAAATGATATCAAAAAGGTTCTTCGGAGTATCAACCCATCTAAGCACTTCAGTGACCTGTTACCACCTACCATCTGCAAAGTAATTAAGGATGAAATCTCCCCCTTCTGGACAAAGATAGTCAATGCATCTCTGTCACAAGGCACAATCCCAGTATGCCTAAAAGAGGCTCAGGTAACACCTATATTAAAAAAACACAGCTGATAGTACAGATCTTAACAACTTCCGACCTATCTCCAGCATCCCCACTCTAGCCAGTCACAACTATGTGCGCACATCGAAAATTTCTATCTCCTGGACCAACACCAATCTGGCTTTCGTAGTGGGCAAAGCACTTAATTTGCTCTCACTCATGTGATGGATGACCTCTTAATAATGCTTGATCGAAATTAATCCTGCCTCCTTTTCCTACTTGACCTTTCCTCCGCATTTGACACTGTCAATCATGACACCCTCCTATTCGTCCTGGAGCATAGGTTGGGTGGGCCTTTCTGGTCAGGTGCTGCATTGGTTCTCGTCCTTCCTGCAGCACAGGTCCCAAAGAGTTAAAGCGAACCACTCACTCTCCCAGCCATCCCCAGTCAGCATGGGGGTTCCCCAAGGGTCCTCCTTCTCTCCCATTCTCTTCAATTTGTTCCTGGAACCATTAGCTAATGTTCTAAAATCCTTGGACATTCGCTTCCATATGTATGCAGACCACACCCAAATCTATCTGAAAATCTCCTCCCCGATGACATCATGTCACTCGACTCCACCCTACTGACTACCCAAAACTGGTTACCTGAGAACCACCTTTTGCTAAACACCTCTAAAACAGAATTCCTCCTCATTTCTCCCCCAAAACATACTTAAAATAGACCTCTGGATGAACCAACTCACCGCCTTCAACTGCTCCCACCGCATTATCGACTCCGCTAAATCTCTAGGAATCACCCTGGACAAGCATCTGAATATGAAGACTCATATTTGCAACATGTGCAAGGGAGCTAACCACCTTCCGAGAACACTCTGGAATCTCAAACCTTTCCTACCTCAAGCAGATTTCAAGCAAGTGGTCCAAGCACTTGTTTTGCCGAGGCTTGACTATGGCAGTGCTACGCTATGTGGCCTCCCTAAATACACTTTTGCCCCCATAAAGGCTTCACTGGACGCGGCAGCCAGATTGATTACGGGCACCAAGCAAAATTCCCACATCTCCCCTGTTTTAAAATGTCTAAACTGGCTGCCCTATGAAGCTAGAATTCAACTGAAGATTGCCTGCCTATCGCACAAAGCCCTCCACTTCAAAACCCCCATCTACCTTGCGCAAAAGCTAGAACTATCCGGAGGGGGTAGACCGTCAAGGAGTGCTAATTCCCTCCTCTTGAAACCTCAGATCTTCCACAAAAAGAGAACATGCCAACGAGCCTTCTCTGGCTCTGCTCCAAACATTTGGAACTCTCTTCCACCGGAAATTTGTAGAATCTCTTCCAAGGTTGCTTTCAAACTGGAAGCAATTAGATTCCTCATGAAGAAGTTCTAACTTTAACATGAGGGGCAATTGTTAGCTCTAATCACATCGGACATACTATAGTATTGGTTATTATTCCTGTATATGAATATTGTATTTGTATTGGTTATTATTCCTGTATATGATTATTGTTTTTGCTCCCCTTATGTCATTATGCTCCATCGTCTAGCCCATTCTTCGTTCACCCAGGTTGATAAATTATCTTTTATGTATGCACTATTTGATTCAATGCCTATTAGATTCCCCATTTGACTCCTGTTTTGATCTGTTACCTTCCTTTCCCTCAAATTGTAAAGCGCTCTGATATCTTTCGGGGTCAAGTTTTTTTATTGATTTTTTTTATTATTTATTTATTGATTTTGTTGCAACAACAAACAATATCATGTCATGGTACTACCTCACACACAAACGGCCCAGGGCCGACCAAAGATGTTCTATGCATCATTAACACAGCCGTTAAGCCAACAACCCTCAGCGGGCAGGCGGCGATGATATATATTAGTAAATCTCAATATTTGTACATCCAGACATTCAGCAAAGTGTTCCAAGCGGAACCCCCCAAGTATATAAACTATGTAACACGCTATACTTGAGTGTCTAGCAAGCGTTAGCGACCCAATATACCTACCACACTCTCCCTATTGCCCCCCATGAAACACAACTCTCTGATACACTCTAAGGAGCGCCACTGTCACAGACTGCGAAGCACCCTGCTCACCGCCCTGGGCGCCTGTGGCACCCAACTCCTCCGCATTGTCCACTCCCCCTCCCGCACTCTCCTTTTGACCCTCTTTGCCTAGCCTATAGGCAGTATATAAACCCCAGAAATGTTATGGTCTAGTTCTAGGTGGTAGAAGCTCGCTGCAGTGTTCTGACTGCGTGCAGCAGTACAACATGTCATGGGACCATTGTTGGAGGGTCGGGACTGAACCCCTTATCCAAAACATCGCCACCATCCGTTTGGCCACAAGGAGCCCCATATCTACCATCCTTCGCAGCTCCTTGGGTAATTTCTTGGAGTATCCCAGCAGCGCCGCCATAGGATCAGGGTCGAGTTCAGTTTCCACCACACTCCCCAGTTCTCTGAATATTTTAACCCAATATTCGTATATACCCAGGCAGTGCCAAGCTAAATGCAGAAAATCCGCCATCTGCGTTTGGCATCTTTTGCATGACACATCTGCCTGGAGTCGATACAGACAAAGTCTCTCTGGAGTATAATAGGTCCTATTGAGGTACTTGAAGTGGACAAGCCTGTGCCGACCATGTAGCGAAATCCTTCTAGTGTTCATGCAACAGTAAGTCCATGTGTCGTCGTCAATCGGCCTCTGCAAGTCGCGCTGCCAAGCACGTCGGGCCGCGGTGTATCTATTTTCCCTAGGCGCTATTGCTAGCTTGTATATAGCAGTTATCAGTTTGCAAGGAGACTTCGTCTTAATCACATAGGAAAATTCTCGGACTTCAGGGGGCTCAGCCAGGTCTTCCCCCAGCATGGCGCGCAAGGCCCCGTGAACCCAATGATACTGTAATCTATAGAGCAAATCATTCACGCCCGCTGCGCCCTCCACCTGCTCCCATGTCTTAACCACCCCATCCTGAAAAAGATCTCCAGCCTCTACTATCATCAAAGAGTGCAACGCCTGTAAAACTCCCCTATCCCTACAAGGCTCTAGCCAGCGGACCCTCTCTATAGGCATTGCCGGGGAATACAATAAGATTCCATCCAGCTGCTGCAATATATTGTACCAGGCATGTCTGGTAGAGTTTATAGAGTCTTAAATGCCAGTTCTACGATTCAAAGGCTCAAATATCATGGCCGTCAGAGGAAGAGGTTCTGCAAACATTCTCTCCATACGACGGAAAGGTACGTCAGCCCCCCGTGTATCCAGGAGTGAGCATGAGCCGCCTGCGCTACTCTGTAATATAATTCTAAATCCGGGGCCCCAAGGCCACCCAAGTAGTATGGCAAGGTGAGTACATTCCACTGCACCCTCGCTTGCTTACCAGCCCAGGCCAGCTTTATCATAGACTGACTAAGTCGTAAAAAGAAGGAGCGAGGTAGCACTATAGGTATATTCGTGAATAAAAACAGCAGCCTGGGCAGAACAACCGTTTTCATAATCTAAATTCTACCCATCAAGGACAAGGGAAGGCGGATCCACAACTCCACATCGTCTTCAAGCCTGCCAATGGCTGTCCCATAATTTTCCCGAAACACAGTCTGAGTCAGTGTGCAGCATAATGCCTAAGTACCTGACAGCGTCATTAGACCATTGCAGTGGGTAGTCCTTGTCAAACTCTACAGTTGCTGGGGTGAGGGGGAGCATATCGATTTTGTCCAGTTAACCTTCAGTCCCGACAGCTCTCCAAAGTGGACAACTTCCCTAATAACGGAGGACAGGTTGGTTTCAGGGTCCCGCACGTACTGTAGGGTATCGTCCGCATAGGTCGACACCACTATCCGATACTTCGGGAATCCAATCCCCTCATTGCCATGATATTCCCGTAGCTCACATGCCAATGGCTCCGCCACCAGGGCATAGAGTAATGGCGACAGGGGACAGCCCTGCCTAGTTCCTCTAGTTACTGGGAAGGGGTCTGTAACCATGTCACCCGACCGGACGCACGCCGAGGGCTTGTAATACAAAATGCCAATCAACTGCAAAAAGACCGTCCCTAATCCCATTCTCATCAGTACCTGTCTCATGAATGCCCATTCCACCGAATCAAAGGCGTTTTCCATGTCTAGGAAAATTGCTATCGCCTTATTTTCCTGCCTCACATGCTGCATTGTGCCGAACACAGTGCGAATGTTATATGTTAGGCTCCTATGAGGCATAAATCCAGACTGCTCTGGAGCCACCAGGATGTCTGTCATAAGGGCAAGTCGATTGGCCAAGACTTTAGCGAATATCTTAGTATCCACATTAAGTAACGAGAGGGGGCGATATGAGCTGCACTCATCCGGAGGCTTCCCGGGTTTGGGAATGGCGACCAGAAAAGCCTCCCTCATTGACCATGGTAGTGTGGCCGTTTCACACATATCCTCGAATGGGGTGGCCAAGTGTGGAAGCAGCAGATCTATAAAGGCCTTATAGAAGGAAACCGCGAGTCCATCATTTCCCGGAGCGCTATTAGATCTCCTACCCGCCAGGGCCTCTGTGATCTCGTCTTTTTCAATCGGATGCATCAGGAGTTCCCTGTGCGTATCTTGGAGAAACTGTAATTTAATGTGTTCTAGGTAGTCCAATATTTGCTTCTCGACACCCTCTGATCGGGAGGAATACAGGTCAGCATAAAATTGTTTAAAGCGGTCAGCTATTTCCGACTCCTCCGTCAAAAGCGCCCCAGACTTTGACCTAATCTGCATCTTATCCCGCCTCGCCTTCATTAACCGAGCCAAGACCGAACCCGGTCTGTCACTTTCTCCGTAAGATCTGGCCGTTGCATATTTGCCCATATGCTTCACTTCGCTGTCTGCAGCATCATGATATTCGTCTATCAGTGTGTTGATTTCACCCTCTAGCTCCTCACCCCCCAGAGACCAGCCGCTGCTCCAACTCCTTCAACTATAGTTACAGATCCGCTAATCTTTGCTGTATGGCCCTAAGCACCCCGAGTGCTTGGACATTGCTATGCCTCTACCTGCCAAAATTAGTGTCCAAAAAGGTTTCTATGGCTTCTGCAAGCTCCCCCTTAAACACTGGGTCCATCAAGGAGTAGGGGGGGAAAGCGCCACGTAAACGGAGGCAAAGTCTTCTTTGGAACAGCGAGCACCAGCTTCAGCGGGGAGTGATCTGAGAGAGTGCGGGGCAATACAACGCGCGGAGGAGGCAAGCCAGTAGTCTATATGCATGTGGATATTGTGGAATGCCGAGTAGTGCGTGTAGCCACCCTCATCCCTGTGGCGAGCCCGCCATACGTCATACAAGTCTAAACTAAGCATAACACCATCCAACCGTCTCGCCGCCGCTGCTGGCTTTCTAGGAGGGCCTGCCGACCTGTCTAAATCTGGGTTTCGTACTAAATTGAAATCGCCTCCCCATAGATCCGTGCATTTCTATATGGTTTGGTGACGGTAGCTAACTTCTCAAAAAACTTGGGGCTGTCATAATTGGGGCCATACACATTAACTATAACCAAATCAAAGCCCTGGCCCTTGCAGCTAGATATGACATATCGACCATCTACGTCCGCATGTAACTGCGTGAGAACACATGACGTTTTGGGATTAACCCACGTCAGCACCCCTCTGGCATGCGTTGTGAATCCCGCTGAGTTAGTATTACCCAACAGGCCCCTACTGTGCAGCATAGGGCTCAGTTGCGGCAGGTGAGTCTCCTGAAGCAACGCAATATACACATGATGCCTGTGTAGGTAACTGAGTACTTTCTGGAGTTTACGGTGGTCGTTAAGACCCCTAACGTTCCAGGACACTGCCCGCACGCAGTCTTATCGAGTCACCAGAGACTAGTGTGTTCTCTTTCGGGATCAAGTTGGCGCTATATAAAACTTTATAAATCAGGAAATACCTCTCTCACCAGCGAGCAACGCATGCGCTGAAACACTAGACGAGACCTAAAAAGTAAATTGGGGTTGTTCCTTTCACCAAAAGTGTATTTTTGCCTAGGTTTGGACACTTTCACAATTATTTCTGATATAGTCACTTAAACACCTATCCACCTATACCTGTGCCAGCGTGTGCAGAGATGGAGTAAGCCAATGCTGAACAGCCTCACCCCCATTCTGAGAAGGATTGACAGCAAATGAGGCACAGCAAAGAGGAGCAACTTCCCATCGGGACATAAGTTGAGTCGTGACCGGAGTTTTGTTGTGCTAGGGGACTTCCTTTGCTTTCATGGAAACAGAAAAGTTCAGGTACTTACTACCTACACAACCGGCTGTTTGCTGCGGAGATTTCCCGGTACTCTAGCATTTTAAAAATATTGCTGCACTGCTGGGCAGTGCAGGTACTCTCTCTTCCCTTCAAATTACAAAAGTGCTGGTACTCTGTACCAGAGAGTGCTTGCCCGTTTGAAGCACTGGATAGTAAATGAAACTCGATCTGCCAAGGACACAGAAATAGCACATCCTAGCCCTCAAACAAAGCCAATATGTGCTACATTATTTTGACATATGTCATTTGTATTGTAGGCTTAGTTTGGCCAGTCAGCCAGTCCGTTTTAAAAGTGCATTTGTTTCATTTACTTTGTGCAACACATTATGGCTTATATAAAGTGCTTAGTGTAGCTACTCACTCTCCGTTTCGGATGGCGGAGCACTGTTTGTGATGTATGTTTTGTCTGTGCGCATCATGTGTGGCTTGACCCAAAGCTCTCGGGGCAGCTTTCACCCTTCCTGAGGTACTCGTGGGATCTGAACGGTGCAAACACAGACTCTTACAGCAAGGCTTCTGTGCAGACTGGGAGGGGCTCTGAGCAGCCAGGAGTGCTGGGGAACAGCCACTCGCCAGAAGGCTCGTATCGGTTGCTATTGCGAGTAATGCCCGTCTGATAACTCACATAAAATGCTGGTGTGATAGCTTCATGGGTTTGTGCGCACTCGGCTATTCATTATCCTAAGGAGACCAGTAGGCTTTGCACTATCAATATGAACATGACCAGCTCTCTATAGCAAACTGGAACTGTGAACAGGCTGCGATGAGCCCTATGTAAATTTGTCCTTGCTGTTAAGAGGGTTGCGGGAACAGATTTACCTGCATTACCGGGGCCCACTTACAGGTCCTGCCCCTCAAAATTGGCATAGGGTTGAAACTCCAGCCCGCCCCCTCCTTTCTCGGATACACTAACGCTATTAATGCACAAGAGAAATCTCACTTTCTGGCTGGTTCTGCTGGCGGCGGCTCGAGGCTGGGAACTGCCCCTTTCTCACCTCATCCTGCCTTTTTGCACTAGTTGCACTAGCCAGGAAGAGGCCCTACTGGTGGACCTGGTGCAGAGTCATGTTGTCAGGAGAATTGCCAAGGGTCCCTGGGCTTCCTCAGACTGATGTTGGCTGTCGGCGAACCCCACAACATCTTCCTGCTCTACATCCCTGTCTGGTTCCACCTGAGCCAGTGGGTGGACACACTGATGATATGGGCGGCTGTGATCGGAGACTGGTTCAACATCATTCTCAAATTTTGAACATCGCTATAAAGTGTTTTAGGTCTTTGTTTAACCCCATCTGCAAACATAAAACTGCAGCATTCCTACTGTTGCACTCCTCAACACAAGAAATGGGCAATGGCCGGAACAAACAAGCGTGTGTGTCTAAACACCCTTGCTTTCACAGCAGAGCGCTTCATGGAATGCAGCTCTAACACCTACCACTACTGACGGTAGTAGAAGGAATGTTCCATTTGCCCTCAGCCTGTGTCCACTCCACTAAATTATATTGCAATATATGCAGCGCCACTCCATGCCACTATGCTCTACACAAATTGACTCTACACCACTGCGCTCAACATCATATAATTTTAATAAATGCATAATTCCATTGCTCACCATACCACATATTTACACTATATAAATACCCTCCACACCACACAATTACACGTCTCACAATTGCACCTCTAACCATTCCAATCCAACCCACATAATTCCACACAAACCACATATATCCACTTCATAGCACAAGGGCCAAAGACCTTGCCATTTACAACGCCCAAAAAATAAATGCCAGACCTATTGCATTTTTAATGCTTGTTCTGTCTCTTGTAAGTTCCATTGTTGTCTTCCTTTTGTCTCACTGGGGGTCATTCAAAGTTGCTGGTTTTATGTGCCACTGTACTACTTTCTTCTCTGTAACAAGTTGAAAGTCTCGAAAATTCCACTCAACTGCTCACTATGGGGAGCTGATTTTGGTAGGGCGAGAACGTTTAAGGAATTAATAATCCTGTGGGGTGGGAAGACTACTGGAGCAGTACCTGTCGTGCAAAATACTTTCGGATTACATTATGAGGCTGTTGTGTCTCGGTGAGTAGGCTCTCCTCAACAACATCAAAAGATACCGCATGCTTTTCACGGACTGTCATTCACCCGAGCTGCATTTTAAATGCAGAATTTTCACCCCGAAAGATGGTCTACGTACCTCAGGATGTAAATGGTATAACTGGGAGGTTAAGGGGTGCAGGGGTGTGAGCCTCTGATAATTGTGCCTCTAAAATTCCTGCCATGCCCTAGCGCTGTGACCCTTCTAGATTGTGGCTTCAGTGGCTCTTTATTCCACAGTGAGGGGACTTCTCAATAACCTATCAGCAGCTGCTATCTGCCGTTTGTCACACCTCCTGCCATCTGCTGTGGCCAGAAGCCCATCGTTGCCGTAATCTAATCTCTAGCTCGCTTCCTTCCTGTTTGGCTTCTTTGATCCTCGTGAGTTCATCAGCACTTAATGAGGGGTAAGAGTAGACAGCCCTCACCCGCCAAAAAAGACCGCAAAGAAATGAATGCAATACCAATTGAGCAAAGCGCATAGCCAACCAAGGCCCTTGCCCCACTGGACTGGGGACAACCGAGCCAGGCACTGCGTCATACAGGCTCTCATGCTTCCTGGTGTATTTATTAAAAGACATGAAATGGTAAAATGCAGGATATTTGATCTCCGTCATACAATTACAGTGTGTGATAATTGTCAACTTGGTACGCAATGGCAACATATCTGCCTGAAGTCTAGCCACCCTTCCCTGTGTATCTATTTGAGCAGAACAGTGTGGGGATTTTGAGACCTCTTTGCATTGCCAGTTAAGTAAGTTGTTGAGTCTCTCTAAAATCGTTCTGTAGTTAGAGAAGCCAGCCATGTTAACATCAAAACAGCCTTAAATTACACTAAAGTTTTATGTTATTTTTAAGTATGATTAGTGTCATGCTTTGCACATTTCGAACTCTCCCCGTTGACTTTCACATACCAAGAGTTTTGGGGGAAGGGCTCAAAACCTCCTTCTCCGCCAAACAATAGGAGGGTATTTTTTGCATGTGCAAACAGTTTTGGCCATCATGCCCGAGGGTGAGAGGCTCTGTCCAAAACGTTTAAAAACTGTACTGCACGCCGGCCCAGGATAGATAAAACACGACTGACACTTTGCTGGAGGCAACATTTGGCGGAGGGCACAAAACTACAGGTACTTTGGACATGCCCTACGCACAAAGTATACTGGGGCGACTTACTGCGCAACATTATCACAAACTCAAAGGGAAGGCGTCTATATTTAACAAAATGAGGGACCTAATGTTACAATACCTGAATGATCGTAATAGAGGCTTGTACTGCTCAATAGGATTAAGAGCTTTGGGACTTTTAGATAGCGAGAAATATACCCTCGCTCATAGGCATATCCAGAAGCTGGACTGAAGAGGGGTAGTCTACCTGGACTCGTGCACTAAAAGCGGTCACTGCAGAAGGGGGTATAATAGGCAGAAGTTCAGAACTTGAGGGAATAGTTGGGTAAATGTTTAAAAAAGGAATGCCTGTCCAAAGTTATGTAAATGCACTACAAACTCAATAAAAAATATCCAAACCTAGTGTGACTGGTGTATTGTTCACTGTGTACTAATTTCACTCACAGAAAAAGGGTACACAGAATTTTGGAGGACTTATTATGTGTGCCAATTCCATACCAGCAGTGCTTATTTCACTGATTGAAAGAAATCAACATTTTTCACCAGTGAGTTACGCAACAAAACTGCCCTTGAACTCTTGCCGATGGATGGCAGGTTTTTGAGCCATTAACACTTTTGTAAAAAAAATGGTTTTAAAATTTATGACAAACAAATTCATCTGGGGGAAATTTGCATAAAATGTTCAGTTCCTTTGCTGAGTTAATTCTACATTTGACGTATATAGATTGCAAAAACTTTTTCCTTGCCATTACCACTATTGGATTTGGGCATACAAACATTAAATGCTCTAAGTCCTGCTCTCCGCCATTACACAAGTTACATATCGAGCTTTCCTTTAAATGCCATTTAGATGTTACAGCTTTGACAGGTAACATGCCGAACTGGAGCAGAACAATCGCTCTCCTTACACCATGATTTAGGTTAAAAGCAATATACTGCTGAGGTTTCTTAAATGTTATTGATTCAATAAAATTCTTCTATACAGTTAGTTCAGAGCAATGCAAAGAGTCAAGTTCGAAACTAAATCTTGGAGTGTAATGTTTTAAAAAGAGCTTCAACTGGGCTGGTGTCCAAGCTAGCAGCAACTTGATGTTAGTCTCTGCTAGCTTAAAAGCTATTGACATATTCTTAAAAAATACGTGTTTAGACGAGTCTCGATCAAAGGTCTCTGTTTTGAGCAGGTATCGGAGAGTTCCTTCCTCCGCATGTAGGAGATTGTACGCCCACCTGATAATATTAGCGATTCCTCGAGAATAGGAGCTGGTTAGTGAAAACTCGAGGCGGAGAGCTTGTACTGGATCAGCCTGAGATACCTTCATTAATCTCCGTAGTATTTTCCCTTCTTTTAGGTCTAGGAAGCTCCATTGATTTATAGGAATATATTCCAGGGCATATGATAGTACTGGTGGTATTTTGACGCTGTACACCTTAAGCAGGGAAGAGAAGTGCCTGTGTGCCGAGAATGCATATAACCTTGAAAGAGCTCCCACATGTAAATCGGATTTCCTGGTCAAATTCACAATCTGTGGCCAATTTTGTAGAGTATTAGAAAAAATTCTGCCTAAATAGGTATATTCCTTTACCTCTTCCACCTTTTCTCCCCCGAGGGTCCAGCAATACTTTGGGCTCTTTTTCCTCCCCGAGAACGAGACTATTTTTGTTTTAGTGATGTTGGGGATTAAATAGTTTTCCTCCGTATATTTATGCAGTGCCTGGAGATTGTTTTGTAGACCAAATGGAGTTAGATCTAATATGATAATATCGTCTGCATATAACCGTGTATGTATATTATGGGAGGCTACCTTTGGAGGAAAATTACGTACTTGCTGGAAACATTGAGGCATGTCACTAAGATAAAGTGAAAACAATAGGGGGGTGAGAAGGCATCCTTGTTTGAGACCATTAGGGGTCGGGATAGGGCTAGTTAAGCCCTTTTCCCTCCCCATTTGAACCTGGCACCAGGTGTCTGTGTGCAGAGAGATAAAAATTCGTAATAGCTGATCAGGAATACCCATTTTGCTAAGTTTTTTTCCAAAGTATTCCTCTGTCCACTATCAAACGCGGTCGAAAAATCGATAAAAGCTGCGTAGACAATCTGAGAGTTAATTGACACATATTTGTCTAGGATGGTTTGCAGCACCGCGATATTGTCCGTGACTGGATGCTTTGGCCTAAAGCCTGCCTGGTATAGAGGAATCAGTCCAGATGAATAGGCCCAGTTTTTAAGTCTGTCCAGGACCTCTGCCGTAAAGATCTTTCCTATGGCATCCAGAAGAGCTATTTGTCTATAGTTACCAGGTTGCAGTCTAGATCCCTTTTTAGGTTTTGCCTCGCCAAAAAGATGCGCTCTGCGCATCTTTTTTGCGCAGGCAAAAACTAATGAGTACTGTAGTGTGGGTTTGGGTCGGCCCTCGTCATTCATTGGCTGGCTCCATAAATGGAGCCTAGCCATTGGACGAGGGGCCTGTCCGTCAATGCCGGACCAGACACGGGGGCGTTCCCGAGATTCTTTGGCTTTTGCCGACGTCACGCGACGCCGGGAACGCCCCCGATTCTGGTCCGGCATTGCCGGCACCTGCCTTCCTGCTCTGCGTGTTTGTTCCCGCCCTTGCCCCCCCCCGGCCCCCCTCCCGCTCTCCGTGCACCTGCCTTCCTGCTCTGCGTGTTTGTTCCCGCCCCTGCCCCCCCTCCCGCTCTCCGTGTGTTTGTTCCCACCCTCCCCTCCCCTCCCGCTCTCCGTGTGTTTGTTCCCACCCTCCCCTCCCCTCCCGCTCTCCGTGTGTTTTATTTATGCGTGTTCGCAGAAGGGGCATGGGAGGTGAATCTGTCCGTCAACGCGGACCCGTTTTCGTTTTTTTCAGGAATTGTCCCCATCGCCGCCCGGCCCGCGACCAGGAAGTCAGGCAGGCCGGGGGCGGTACTGCGGGACACTCGTCATTCCCCAGGCCGCGCTCTGATTGGCTGCCGGCCCGGGACCTAAGTGGAGGAAGAAGCAGCCTGCAACCTACGCCGGAGACCGAGGAGAGTCCCGAGGAGAGGGAGCTCTCCAGCCGCCGACGAGACCCGGTGAGTGCCTGATAAGGAAGGGGGAGGCGTCGGGGCACACTGCCGGTGCCCCGTTGGCGCATCTCCGTTCTAACGTTTTTGTTGTTTGGTGGGGGGAAGGTGGGGCTAGGCCTAGGTGGGGCGCGTTGGTGTGCAGCGGGCCGGCTGTAAAAGACCGTTACGCTTCCTGAGCTACCGAAATTCATGCATCAGACACAAAGGATCCAACTGACCCGTATACCATTCAGCAACATAAAAAGCCCAAGTGCATCCATCTCCTGATGGAAGGTTCTGGCAAAGTGTTAAAGCAGCGCATGTAACACGTTAAAGAGTATTAAATGTACTTTCCACTGAATCCCTGGCACCTAACATTTCCTTTGTGTATTTGCTGCTGTATGTGTATTCTGTTGCAGTGTCTCTATGTGCCTGTCCTTTTATTTGTATGACTGTCGGAATGTCTCTATGTGCCAGTTTGTGGATTGTGCCTGCTTGATTTTATATTTCTGTGTCCGTTTGTTGGCGTTTCTCTGTGCCTGTCTTTCCTTGACTTTGTGCCTTTCCCCAGTGTGTGTCTGCCTCTTCGTGTTTTTGTGTGCCTGTCCGATCGCGTGTCTCTGTGCCGTTTTCTGTCGGTACCTGACATGAAGTATTTCCCTGAGCCCAAGGTTGTGCTTGGCGATGTGCGGGTTGGCCTGTTGTCCGTTTACCAGGATACTTATTTTACCTATCTTATAATGTGCGCAAGAATTTATGTATATATTGTGTGCGGCAATTTTGGGTCTATCATGTGAACGAGTTGTGGTGTACTCGGGTCTACTGATCTTGTTTGTCGCTTCTTGTCTGGCTACATGTGTCATTTAATTTCTTCATATATTCTTGCGAGCATGTTGGCCTGCATTGTTCCTTATGCTGTGTGCACAAACCATGCTTCCAGGTGTTTGTGAGGTTGTCTTTCTGTCTGAGTGTAACTGACTCTGTTGTGGACTGTGGTATGCATGCGAGTCTGTCTCTGTATTAGTTGAAGCTTGTTGTTTTAGATTTTGATTCCTGAATGCGACACAAGTACACGGATCTCAGCGGGCTGAGTTCTGAGATTTCCCAGTTGATAACTAGTGATTGTGGAACGGTGAAACCAGCTATTACCAACGAGTTTGGGTGAACTGTTTGGTAAGTAGCGCTCAGGACTTGAGGGATACCCGGGGAAAATGAAATAATGATTACCCCTTTAGGGAACCTGGGTTTGCCATCCTGGCTTTGACGAATGTGCGGTTCTGATTCGAGGCACATGTTTGTTTTTATCTGTCCCTCTTACAGAATTTGTCCCCATGTGACTCTCCTTCATGAGTTTGACAACTCGCCGTTGCCTTTGAGTCATGCCCTAAACCCAGGAAGCTGATACAGTGAGTGCAGTTAGTGCTTACTCTGTGAGAAGAGGTGCCGAGCCTCTGAATACTGTTTTTGAGAACCGAAGGGCTAGTTGGGGTTATGTGCCTTAGCTCCTGACATCTTCCTTATCCTGGTTCACGTTGTTGTATGTGATCCCCTGTCACATAATTCGTTGCTCCACTGTCACATAATTCTTTGCTCCCCTGTGATGCTGTGTGTGTGTGTGATGCTGTGTGTGTGTGATGCTGTGTGTGTGTGATGCTGTGTGTGTGTGATGCTGTGTGTGTGTGATGCTGTGTGTGTGTGTGTGTGATGCTGTGTGTGTGTGTGTGTGTGATGCTGTGTGTGCGTGTGATGCTGTGTGTGTGTGATGCTGTGTGTGTGTGATGCTGTGTGTGTGTGATGCTGTGTGTGTGTGATGCTGTGTGTGTGTGATGCTGTGTGTGTGTGTGTGTGATGGTGTGTGTGTGATGGTGTGTGTGTGATGGTGTGTGTGTGTGTGTGATGGTGTGTGTGTGTGATGCTGTGTGTGTGTGATGCTGTGTGTGTGTGATGCTGTGTGTGTGTGATGCTGTGTGTGTGTGTGATGCTGTGTGTGTGTGTGTGATGCTGTGTGTGTGTGTGTGTGATGCTGTGTGTGTGTGTGTGTGTGTGATGCTGTGTGTGTGTGATGCTGTTTGTGTGTAGGGCTGTGTGTGTGTAGGGCTGTGTGTGTGTGGGGGGGGGCTCTGTGTGGGTGTGTGTGGGGGGGCTCTGTGTGGGTGTGTGTGTGTGTGGGGGGTTTGTGTGTGTTGGGGGGGCTCTCTGTGGGTGTTGGTGTGTGTCATTTGCGAGAGATAAAGCTAGTGGCATTGTAAATGACAATGCCATTTATTTATGTTAAAAAAAAACATAAATAAAAATAATGTCAAGAGCAATGCCAATCGCTCTAACTTTAACAAAGGCAACACCATTGCATTGTAAATGCTTGTTGTGTATAGGTATAATGATGCTCCCCTTCCAAGACTTGGGGATTTCCCTAGTGCTAAGGATGAAGTTAAAAAGGGGGGAATGCATCCTACTCCATCCTTTTGGGTCGGACTGGAGGACCTTGATTGGAATTTGGTCGGGGCCAGTAGCTCCTGTTGATCTCGCCTTTCTTATGTGCATCTCGATAGAAAAGGGAGTAGATGTTCCGCTATTTAAAGATTTAATTTCTGGATTACTAGAGATCGTGTTTGCCATTTCTGAGGTGGTATTTGATTGTATAGATTAGCGAGATAGATTTCCCATTCTTTTGGGAGAACCGGGATAGCTTGTAGTGCTTTTTTTGTTCCTGTTTCTTTGGAGATTATGGACCAATAGGCACGTTGGTTGTGCTGCTTTGCTGCTATCTGCAGATCCACCCAGTTTTTATCTTGGGCTATTCTCTTGTGTTTTTGTTTTTCCCTCCTGCGTTGGTTCTTTAATTTGTTAATTTCTACCTGTCTAGACGATGAACCTTCTATGAACTGTGCTCTTATCAGTTTATTTAGAAGCTTTGTACTGGTAATTAGCTTTGGGTTTTTGTTTTGGGACTTTGTAGATCTCGGTTGCTTCAACTTTTCCTGCAATTTTTGCATTAGTTTATTAATGATCATTTCAAAATGTATTATTGGGTTTATAGACTGCATTGTTTGAAGAAGCTGGTTAGTGTCTATTAGGGTAGTTATCTTATTAAGTGTCGTTGAGTTCCAATAAATCCGCCTTTGCTTATGGTTTACCATAACTGTACTGTACTTGTACATAATGTGGCTGGTTGGACATAGATATATTTTCCATTCTGTACGCAACAGCAGAATGGCATGATCGCTACCATGGACGAAATTAATTTGGAGTTGTGAAGCAGACCCAAACAAGTCAAAGCTACATATCATATAATCCAGGAGTGAGGAGCTGTTATTTCCCTGTCTTGTGTTTGAGGCAGGAATGTCGCCTTCCACGTTCCCATTTTAGTATGATTCTATTTAACATTGGGAGTGATGCTAGTACAATTTTTCCTCTTTTAACCGCCTTGTTCCCTATAGGAAATAACGGTATGGAAATTTCCAGCGCCTCTTCTTTATACCAGTTGGCCCATTTTATTATTTCCTCATTAGATAGTTTTCCATTAAGGTCACCCATAATAAGAAATGATGGATAATCTTGACTTTCGATTATTTGTTCGATGTCATCCAGAATTTCTATTGACAGACCATCCATTTTTGCTCCAGGAGGAATGTATACATTAAGGATGAATTTTTAAGAAATCTGAAGTGTTTATCCCGCACTTGATCTTGATACATTGATAGTGACGTGATTTCGTTGGGACTATTTCTTGAGCCCAGTTATAGTCTTCGCTTAATAGAATCGCTATCCCGCCCTTCGCATGACCTCGCTCGACCCGCTGAGCAGGGATATCCTATGTGATATATCTTTCCTGATAAAAAGTTTTGTGTAGTCCATGTTTCTTGTAGGGCCACAATAGCGGGTGAGTTTTTTACTAATTCTGCCATTTTTTCTTTAGTTTTTCCCGCTATATTCCAGGAGGATATCACTAAACCTGTGCTAAACAGATTTGGTGTCCTTAATTTGTTTATTACTATTCAGGGTCTCAGTGATCCAATCCCATGACTGATCCCTTATTGTTGCTTCCTTGTTAAGGGTGCTTTTACTCCAAATTTCCCTTTCACCATTCTTTATGGAGATAAGTATATTTTCTGCAGAGCGGTCTAAGGAATAGGTCTTTTTGTTTATAGGTTGGTGCATTTTTTGAGGTCCTTCAGTCGGATGCATCATATTACGGACTTCATTTTTTAGTACTGGGATCAAGTCATAACCGCATTTGTGGAGAGTCTCACTCTCCTTTAAAATACTTCCTGGTAAGGCTGGAGACCAGAATTCAACGATTGCAGTTTTTGTTTTAGCTTTGTCCGGTAAAATTACTAGGTTACTTTCATTTCGCGCTAAGGATTGTAGCAGCTGAATCTGTTGTAAGAGATTAATGATTCGACCACGATTGAGTGGAGCTTCATCAGTAGGAAATAGCTTTTTGTAAAGTTGTAAGCAGACGTGGATCACTGAAATTGCTCCAATACACCCAGGGCTGTTGAGAAATTAAGACAAATGACAGATCTATTATAGCAGGTTTAAACCTTGTGTAACTTTCTGTCTTTGGAAAATTGTCCTTAGGAAAGAACTGAGACTTTACGGCTTCTGGAAATCTAAAGAGGACACATGCTCTCTTGCCCGTAGGCTAACACTGTTCACCAAATTGAGATCCATCTACAGGTCTAGCATAATGTTTAAGCCCTCTCAGTCAATATTAACGCCGTCTCTCATCCCTGAAAGCGATTGAGACTTGATTGCAACTGCCATACTTTACTTACCGGTAAATAAGACTTATTCTGTTTGTTAAGTGTTATCCCTTACTTTATATTGTGTTCAGTGTGTCCGATTACTGTTGATACTATGTCTGAGTGCCAGATGTACTACTACCACCTGTAGTAAACCAGGACTGCTCGGCCTAGCTATCTTTGGAGAGTTAAGGATACAACGGGTAAACTTTGTTTATCCAGTTGGAATGCAAAAGTCTGATGGCTTGGAACACTAGTGGTAGTCATGAAGCATATTGCCTTGAATGACGACTGTTGCCTTTCCTTTTTAGGTCTCGCCTATTATATCCCGCAGGGATAAATAGGTGAGATTTATAGTAAGCGGTTCAAAAAGTCTACCAAACTGCGGATCGCGTACAGTTCATGTGAGCTATGCGCGTGCACAGAGCCAGCCACGAGACACACCACCATTTGTCTGTGCCTCGGCATCAGACTTCAAAGGCTGCCGCCCCGCGTGCACATCGCACACCACCATTTGTCTGAGCCTTGGCATCAGACTTCAAAGGAATGCGCTCCCCCGCCCCCCGCCACAGCAATGCAGATATGGTGGGTTTTTTTGCATCCATTTCGCAGGGAAGCTGTGTTTTGTTCTGCGTTCTCTGCACCTTTCTCGTTTTTTTTTTCTTGACGAAAGTGAAAGCCTACCTTGCTTGTTTACAGTAGCCTTGCTCCTCAAATGCTGTTGCTGCGTTGCCATCTCTCTAGGGACACTCGGCTTGAAAACACTCGACTTGCTAGCTGCAATGCTACATCCGCTATGCTTTGCCTCTAGACACGTTGATCCCTCGCAGACTGTGCGGACTCTGCCCATCCTGATTCTGAAACTGACCAACGCAGTCACCACGCAGTCTCTTCTCTCTGTCTTATGATGTCTGCCCTGCCACCATTTACTTGAGACCCTCACACCTCCTCATCCTCATACACCCTCACACCCTCACAATCCTCTCACCCTCACACACCCTCACCCCCTCACAACCCTCTCACCCTCAACCCCTAACACCCCCACACACCCTCACCCCCACACACCCTCACCCCCACACACCCTCACCCCCACACACCCTCACCCCCACACACCCTCACCCCCACACACCCTCACTCACACCCCCTCACTCACACACCCTCACTCACACCCCCTCACTCACACCCCCTCACTCACACCCCCTCACTCACACCCCCTCACTCACACCCCCACACTCTCACACCCCCACACTCTCACACCCCCACACTCTCACACCCCCTCACTCTCACACCCCCTCACTCTCACACCCCCTCACTCTCACACCCCCTCACTCTCACACCCCCTCACTCTCACACCCCCTCACTCTCACACCCCCTCACTCTCACACCCCCTCACTCTCACACCCCCTCACTCTCACACCCCCTCACTCTCACACCCCCTCACTCTCACACCCCCTCACTCTCACACCCCCTCACTCTCACACCCCCTCACTCTCACACCCCTTCACCCTCCCACCCCTCACCCTCCTCACCCTCACACACACCCTCACCCTCACACACACCCTCACCCTCACACACACCCTCACCCTCACACACACTCACCAGCGTAGCATAACAAAACAAAACATAGGATAGCAAAACACAACAATGCATAACAAGGCATAGCAAAACACAACAAGGCATAGCAAAACACAAGGCATAGCAAAACACAACAAGGCATAGCATAACAAGGCATAGCAAAACACAACAAGGCATAGCATAACAAGGCATAGCATAACAAGGCATAGCATAACAAAACAAAACCTAGGATAGCAAAACAAAACATAGCATAGCATACAGCATCACTCCTCACTACCACAGCATCACTCAGGGGCACCACAACATCAATATGCGCTACCACAGCATCACTGAACGCCACCGCATCACTCAGGGGCACCACAACATCAATATGCGCTACCACAGCATCACTGAACGCCACAGCATCACTCATTAGCCATCACAACATCACTCAGCGCCACCACAGCATCAATCTGTGCAACCATTCAACAACACCTGGTTCAAATATGTTCTCTCAATGTTTCAAGCTTTATTACAAATGTAACTAAAAGATGTTAATATTTCACTTCTGTTCTTGGATTTTCGTCACAATAAAATACACTGAACATAATCTTCACTAAAGTTATTAACACATTTTTAAGCTATTGCCATTATAAATTACAGTAACCTTTATTTAAGTATTAATTATTGAAAATAAATTAAGACATGTATTGATATTTCAAATAACAATGGAAGTCATGTAATTACAACACATATTGCATTACAAATGCTATAGGTGTCACATTTGCGAAAGTTATACCTATTGGCATTGTAAATGAGATAGGTATTAATTTAGCTATTTTCAAAAACAAAACATAAATAAAAAATTTGTCATTTACAATACCAATAGCTCAAACTTTTCTAATGCGAGACCTATTGCATTGCAAATGCTTGTTTTCAAATGGCCCTCTTCTTCCCTCCTATTGTTGGTCAAAGTGCTGTGGGTTAGAGTTCCACAGTTCAGGACACTCAATACCAAGCAAAGCCATCCAGTACCTTCACTGTAGTAATCCATTTAGAGATTGCTTTAAGAAGAATCTGTTCTGTTGTTCATGATACTGCAGGATCAACAATTTAGGTAAGATAGAAGCCTCAAGTATGCTGGACCGCTGATGATTAAGCACCTAGACGGAGTGCTGGTGAGTCAGGCAGCAAACGGTGATGAAGCGGGTGGCTGTAAGGCCCATCCCCTACGATCCACGCTCAGTAATGTGCCCCCCCCCATATCCCCATCCAGTATTTCAAGATAGAGACGTATTGATAGATCAGTGGTAAAGGTAAAGCATTGGAATTTGACAGGAAATTTCACAGGTTGCAGCCACAGAACGAGCAGTAGCAGATATTATAGCATTAATATTAGCTTGTATATGTCCTGCCTTCTAGGCAAGTGTATCATAATTGCAATCCCATTTTGGTAGTAACCACTTGGGTATATAATTTGTGGCTAAGGAGCAGGTGACTTTTGGGACAGAAAAGTCCTCTGCATGGTAAGAGATGTGTAGCCCTGCCCCGAGGGGCCAACTGTACTGTTGTCTGGATCCCTAATGCAGATACATTTTTTTTTCCTTCCTCATAGGCGAACACGGGTCATGCGTGTGTGCCATGACATAGGCCTGCCACATGGATTGCAGTTTTGTTGGACTGGGAGGGGCATCCAAAGCGCTGCCTTCATAGTAGTTAGCTATCCTCTTTACCAGGAGCTAAACAGCCCAAGCGTGGTGGTGGCAGCATATTGTGTAGTGATCAGTGGTAGTGTTCTTTCTTTTTACCCTGTGTCACTGGAGTGCGGCCTACAAGCTCACTCACCTTTTTAAACGTTCTGCTTCTGTGTTCTCAACTCATCCTTGGCCTACATCTGGTAGATGTATGGTACTGCTTAGCGCCGGAGCGGTAACTCTGTGCTGGATGTGTGGGTCTCTGGGAAGGATACAGTGCCGGGAGAGAGCAGAACGTTGTAGTGCATGTGTGGAAAATACATGTACCGAGTGTATGAATGCCTGAGAGGAATACCTTACATGAGAGATGTAGTGCTGTGCAGGCCGTGCGCTTGTGCTGGGTGTCTGTGTGCTTGTGTGAAGTACAATACACGAAGTGTCAAGAATTGTGCAGCGCACATAGTGATTGTCTGTGCTGACTGCGTGTGTTTTCAAATAACACACACTGGTTAAAGGTAGAAAAGCTTCAGTACCAAACTATGCCTGCAGACTGTGTGTGCTGAATGCATGTGTACATGTGAGGGTGCGATGCATAGTGATATTAGTGCTGAACTGGTGTGCAATGAATGTACACTGAGTGAGTGTGCCTGCAGTGGTACAGTGTGTAGAGGACCCTGGGTTCCATCTTGGGAATCCCAGGCCCACCTGGTGAAGACAGGAGGAGGAGAGGCATCCCCCATATAGATTTGTGTATTGCTGCAGTCCTGTGAACTGGTTGAGGATACATTGGAGAAAAGGGGCAGACTCCTTTACATCTCAAAAGTCTGTAATTTGATTCAGTGATTGATCACCAGGAAGTGGTCTGAGCACATCCCAGGAAGGGAGATACAGCTGTTATGACAATCATAAGAATAGGAAGAATAGGACTGGGGATCTGGCATTAAACTTTTAATGCACATATCACTGTGGCTGACATCCAGGTGTGAACTTTGGTCACTCTTTTGAATTATGTTGTAGACAATCCGCTTTGGAGTAGTGCCTACTGTGACAGACCTCTCGTGAAGGAAGATGAAAATCAGAAGTGACAACTTCAAATGAGCAGAACCCCAACATAAAACTTCAAAGACCCAGATTCTAAATTACATTTTGGTGTATGGAAGGTTGAGTCCCCAAAAATGTAATCTGCCAAGCAGCCAGAAAGGCTGTGTGGGGAGGAGAAGCTCTGCAAGACTTTTGCCTGTAACCAGGCCTGGAGAGGTGCCTGCAGGGGGACACAAGGCCTGCTAGTTTCCCTGCTGTGGGAGAGCACACCACTTAGGGACACCAAGACTACCTGCCCTAGAGCCTGAAGCCCGATTTTCTACCTTCTTGCCAAAACCAATGTGGCCTACGAGGAAGAGGAGAGCGTTGGAGGGAGCGAGGTCCAGTTGGTGAGCCCTGTTAAGAGGAATCCATGAGCGAGGTGTGAGGAGAACGACTGCGCACCGATAAGGTCGTTGCCTATGTGCAGGAAGAGTCCGTCAACCCCATATGCCAGAAGAGTCCCCCGGTAAACTTGATTGGTCTGGACCATGAAAGATTTTTTTTGTGTTGCCGCCCTAAAGAGTCTGGCTTGATAGCAAGCCACGTGGCAACTTCATGTGCCAGAAGGTGGCTTCCGGTTTCGCTGTGGCCAACTCTTCGGGCCATGGCCCAAACAAAAGAATTACTGCCATGACCTGCAGGTCTAGCCCGCCAACTGCACCGGAGTGTTTCCCTCTCCGAATTCCAATGACACCCTCGCCGGAGCTCCAGTCGTGAGCAATAGAGCTCCCCCCCTGAAAAGTAAAAATAAGCAACCACCACGTTGGGCCCAGTAGCCCCTGTGTGCCCTGTAGCCCTCTGAAAGTGCTTCTGACATTGACATTAGCATATAGTTACAGTATCAGTCGACACAAAAGTTTCAGAACCTAAAAAAGTAACTAAAATAATACATTGTTACACGTAAGTGTATTGCATATTGAGGAAAGACCTTGTTGAGTTGGGATATTATTAGTGCAATTCTGACTTTCTCATGTAGCCCATTGCACAGAGCCTATGTGGGTGGAGACCTGTGCAATAATATCAGTGAAAAGAAGTAACGAGCAGAATCGGAGGTTAACGCCACCGTTTCCCCAATTAAGTTTAAGCTGCCTGCTCCTAAAGGAGAATGAGCCTGATCTCCATACTAGTGACTAGGTGTTACAATAGGGCAGTCCTGAAGCGTTGTAGGAATTATTAGCTGGCTGCTTTGTTGTTCCACGTAAAGCTGTCCTGCTTTATAGTCTCGCCCAGATAGGAGGTTGGTTGTCCCCAAGAGCACATAATCCCCCAATCCCTCCAATATATCCCCGATTTATTTTACATTATTATACTTTACAGTCCCTGGCTTTGCTACTTGGGGGTTTCGTTGCCCCTCCATCAAGATAGTGCTCAGCTCTGTCATTTTGAAATCCGACACATGCATTCTAATGTGACTCATTCCATAGTCTATTCTAGAAGGCCCGATTGTGTTCACTCTAGCAGCAGCTTCTCGGTTGTTAAGAGATTAACAATGAAGGTTCCACAATGGGTTTTTGGGACTGCATAGAATATTCAGTAGGGAGCATTGCAACAGGCCATACTTTATCTGTGGATTGATCCAGGTTTGTGACTTAATAGCAACGTTCTTGGTTGGTTTCATTCTGCTGTCCTAACAGTTTTCTGAAGTTGAATGCTGCTGTTGTAGTAGGCCACAAGAATAGGTATGACTATTTCCATTTCCCTGCAGTTTTTCTTTGGTGCACCAGCATAGGTAGCACCCTGTTCACAAATGTACTTTGTGTGGTTTCTTTGAGCCTTTTATTTGTTTACCTATGGGCAAGCCCTATTAGGATTCGACACTCGGTCTGGAGTCCTAAATCAAAATGCAACATAAAATACATTGGGGGGCAGGATAGAGCCACCCTGACCCCCCCCCCCCCCCTAGGGCTAGTGGTGGTGTCAGAGAGAGACCCTGCCTGGGACTAAAGAAGTTATTTTTAATTTTTTACTTTTCTGCAAATTTGTGAGGATCTGCAAATCTGTTGAATTTTTTTTTTAAAACCACACGTGCTCGGCACTTGTTTTATTAAACCCCTGAGGTGCGCAGGGCCAGGTGGGTGGGCAGATATGGTATTTTTGGGGGGGCACAGGGCCCCTTCCCCAAGCCTGTGAAACTTCCCTGGGACCCTATTTCCTTGGGTCGAGGTGTCAAAGCAACGGAAGAGGGTGAGTGGTCCCCTTCCCAGATCCTAATTGGGGCAGTGGGATCCTATTTCCTAGGGCTGACTTGTATTAACAAGCATTTGCAATGCAATAGGTCTCACATTTGCAAGAGTTTGAACTATTGGCAATGTAAATGATACTGTTTGTTACTTCTGTTTTTTTTGTTTTGAGTGGATGTATGTTGTTTGTAGTGGAATTATGTGATTTGGATTGGAATTGTTAGTTGTGAAATAGTGTGGGGTTGAATTGTGTGGTGTGTGATGTATATATGTAGTGGAATTATGTGGTATGGTGAATAGATAGGGGTGAGAGCTGTATAAAATAGCAAGTAAGATTGATAGGCATAGGTAGTGTGTGTATGAAGTGGCACATGAAGACTAGATGGCGTAGTAGAAAGAGTGTGTTAGAGAGAATGAATGGGAAAGAAGGTTATAGGCACATAAAGAGGCTGTGTTTGTGTACACACCGAAAGAAGTGGAGGAGAGTGTGTGTTTGCGGTTTGGATTTTTTGAAACGTTATGGTAAAGAAACTGTGCTTTAATACCTGAAGTGAACCAATATGCGAAATGTTGGTTGAGGGTTTGCTTGTGCAATGGAATTATGTAGATAGTAATTATGTGGGATTAACTGGAGTGAACTGATGTGGCATTGTGCGTAGTGAAGTGTCATGTATTGAGTGGAATTATGTGACGTGGTGTTGAATTATGTGGCATGATGTGGAATTCTGTGGTGTGGATTAGATGTATGTGGTGTGTAGTAGAATTATGTGCTGTAGAGTGGGTGGAATTGTGTGCTTTGGAATTGAATTGTGTGGAGTTTAATTGTGTGGAGTTGAATTGTGTTGCATGGAATTGTGTGGGACTGAGTTAAATTATGTGGCACGGTGTGGAGTGTGCTTATGTGGAGTGTTGCTGTGTGCCATGGAGTAGATTTATGTGCGGTGTGATTATGTGCTATGCTGTAGAGTGTAATTTTGTTGTGTGGTATGGGATTGTGTGTCATTAAATTGTGTGGTGTGGCATTGTGTGGAACTGTGTGGCATGGTGTGGAATTATGTGGAGTGTAAATATGGGGCGTGTTGCTGAATTGAATTTTGTTGTGTAGTTATTTGTTTGGGAGCCAAGTGGATATATGTGGAGTGTATCATGTATTAATCTCTAACAAGCAGTGTAACTATGTATGTGCCTTGGCTCCTTGAGGACAAATGGGTTCTGCATCACCACCTTGCGCAGCAGCATAATGCTGTCTTGCGTTAAAAAGCTCGCATTTTCTTTTATTGGGTAGATTCGGGTTGCAGTATCCATCTACTGCTACGCACACACATGCACAAAGTGCAGCGGGCAATTAGTATAGCATTAACAGTTGCTACAAAACACAAAGTAAAGCAGGTTTTGTTGCTTTAAATAACATCAGCTTAGTAACGTGGTGTAGAATATTTGTACAAAAATAAAGATTGTGATATGAGGTGTCTTGATGTAACCCTTGAGAGGCAGATCGATAAATATATTTGTGGTACCATTAATCCATATACCTATTTGTAGGCAAAAGCATATTCCCAAATTGAAATTATTTAACATTCCCATATAGTGCAGCTAGCCCATGAAAGCCAGAAGGGCTAGAAATAAGTAGTGTGTAAGAAGTTGATGAGTTTGGGAAATAATTATTTTTAAGAAACGGCAGGTATTGCACATGGACAGCCAGCTATTAGAAAGGTCCAGTAACGATGACAGTAAGGCTGGTGCCGAGTCGGTCACGTCTGGCCGCTGGCATTGAAAGGCAAATTGCACAGGGGAAGAGTTAGGCTCAGTGCACCGTCCCTTTGAAATGCGGGTGCTTGCCAAGTGTCAGTTCGAGCTACTGAATGGCGTTTAAGGGGGTATCAGTCTTGTAACTGGCGTGTGGCGGTTAAAGACAGTTTGGACCTGGGGCCTTAACGGCAAGGACAGACACAGATGTCGGGAAGAATAAATATATTTTATATAATCTCTCCACATCTCCTGGCTCGTAAATTGCTCAGACTCATGGAGCTTCAGATTCGGTGCGACTTTCTAGGGAAGAGTTCAACCTGAGCCCCGCTTACCAAAGCAGGTGGGACCAAAAAATAATCCAGCCTGGCAAAACTTGCAGTGGGTGGCTGAATAAGTGGTGTATCTAGGCTGGGCCGCTTTCAGGCGAGGACAGACCTCGATTAAGCCAATGTCCCTCAAAAAGATCTAGATGCTTGCTGTTTGCGTCCAGCACTGCATGCTTTGCTATCCCAAGGACACCTCTAGACCCATTTAGATTAAGGTCCCCACACACTATATATGGAGCAGGCCAAGAAAGTAGTTCAGTTGCTAAAACATTAAGTAGGCCAGGATCGTCTGAGTCTGGGCATAAATTGAGCATAGTGTGAAGGAGCCGCTGCCAGCTTTACATTACATTATTATCCATCTGCCAAGGCTGTCTGCTGCCTTTCAAGCAGGTGTGACAGTATTTCCTTTAGCTAGAATAGCAACCCCCTTTGTCCTGACATCCTGCGTTGTGTGGCAAACTACCTTGAGCCCTAAAGAGTTCAATATAACACTTATCACTCCGGGCAGCATAGGTCTCTAGCAGGCAGTATTCATATGTTCTTAAAGATTTTAAGTCTTATTCAACCGGTCTTCTTTTAGATGTATCACTTAGCCCACAGATGTTAATGGTAGCAATACAGAGATGAAGTATGTGTGGACAGAAAGCAAGATGGTGACCACGTAGGTCCACCACAGCTAAGCTCCTGCCTCTGGCCCCCTCTCACCCCCGCCTGCTTTCCTTATCGGGGCACCAGGCGCCGTCCAGCTCCGTCATTACCGCCTTGGCCAACCATACCGGCGCCAGCTGTGGCACCAAGCACAGCATGGTGGTTAAGTCGGGAATTTCTTGTTCTGATGATGCCTCGAGGGGGTGTGTTGGCGTGCTGGCTGCGCTTCTGGAGCGGCTTACCCGGTCGTGTTGTGCCACACTGAGCAGATGGGCGGGCCTCGCCAGAAGAGTCTCGGGATCAGCCTCTTTATCTGGATTAGACTCTGCCTGGCTGCGTGCACTGTACATCATGGCCCCTAAGGCTGCCAAGCACCTCAAAGAGATGGGAGACACGCTTTCTTCTTTAGCACAGGCTGATGTACTGGCACCGGGTTCAAGACAAGAGTCTTCCCTAGACCATGTCGGGCAGAGTGCAGGTTGGCCAATTGACTCTCGCTTTGCAAAAAATCATCTGGAGAATTTGGTTGCTGGGAGAAGGAGGAACTTGCCAGATCGTTCTCAGGTTGTGGCTACATAACATGGGGTGCTTCTGGTTTCTAAGGAAGGTATTTCTTGCTCCAGCTAAGAAATCCAACCTCCACCTCAGCCAACAATTACTGAATTTTTCATGATTAAGGACACAGTAGATTGCTAAGAAGCTTAAAAGTGATAAGACTGGCCGGAGCGCTAACCTGGTGGCGGATGACCTGTCTGGGGGGGGGGGCCTATAGCGCTACTGGTGGGGCCCGAAGTGGCAGATAATGGGTTATCCTCTCTATGGGCATTGGGGCTGCCCTCACAAAGGGCAATTGGCGAACAGGGAGAAGTGGCTAGTAATCCCACAGAGACCATTCAGGGGACCCCGGGCAAAGAGAGCATGCTCCTCGATATATTACTCCAGGAGGAGCCAACGGCGGTTCCTATCACAATATAGAGCATACTGGTTTGGCGGCTGCGTGCCTCACATCTGATGGGGCTGACAATTTTTTGCCCCTCACGGATGGCTCAGGCTCAGAAGAATAATTCCTGTCTCAGTGAGGCAGGGGGCAGACCCTCAACATTTGGTTCCAGCACACTAGAAGTACCTGAGACAGCTCTTAAACGCCAAAAGGTCTGGAAGAGACCAATGAATCACCAAACAGCAGTGAGAAGCATACTATTAGCAGTGGACTGAAATGGAATATTCCCATACAAAAATACTCGGGATGTTGGATGCAGTGCCCACTCCGATCGAGACCGCTCTTCTGCATCGCAGGCTGGCGGGGTAGCAGCCTTAAATCCTGCTCTGGGCTTGATCTTGGAGTCTAGTAAAGAGCACCCCGCTGAGACCCGTGCAGATGGCAAGAAATCTGGAATGCGCTGTCTGAAATGTTGGGAAGGCTTGTTTTGAGATTGGAGAGCGGCTTAACTGTATAGAGGAAAGAACCAATGCTGTGGAGACTGATTTGGTAACTGTGAAAGAGCATGTTGCGTCACACGATGCCCAACTGACAGATGTCCTGTAGAAGGTAGAGGACTTGGAAAATCGACAGAGAAGGAATAATCTCTGCTTTCTTGGGATTGAGGAAGGCCTGGAAGGGGACGACATTCAATCTTTTATGCTTGCCCTCCTCAGGAATGCCTTTTCTGAAAATTCAGGATGGAACGTAGAGTCAGAAATCCAAAGAGTTCACCATTTTCCGATAGCCCAGTACAAGCCTGGTCAGGCCAGTGGAGATCAAGGGCTATTCTAGTTTTTTTTGTGGCAATTTTCTGCTCTGCCAAGCCATTTTTTAGAAGGCTCGCCCAAGGCAAGACGGAAATACAGAGAATGCTTTTTTCCGTATGCCCTGATTTCTGCCATATAACGGTAGAGCGCACGTGGCACCTGTAGCAGGTGATTAAGCATTTTCAAGATGCTGGTTTTGAAGCCTTTTTGCTGGCACCGCCCTGATTGACAACAATCTTATGGGGGACTATAACATTCTTTACCTCCGAATCAAGCTAGAGACTTTCTCCGTCAGGCACGGGCTGATGGAAGCAGTGTGTAGTTTATTGGGGCTCTATGAAGCACTTAGCTAAGTACAGGGGTCTTCTCTTTTTATATGGTTTGGTTGCATGTATTACGGGGGTGCCTGTACTGGAGTAGGGGGGGCTTTTTGAGGAGAAGGGGGACAAGCAGCACTGCTTTTCTCCTTTTTATCTTCTTTCTCTCCCTTTTCAGGTTGAGCCTAGCGTCAGCGCGCATTTGCTGCTCTGGTAAACTTGTTGTGGAGTATGGAATAGAAGCCCAGCCCACTCTTGGACCATATTTGTCATTGGCTTGTGTCATTGTCCTTCGTAAATGCTGGCATCTTATTTGTTAATAGGCTTGTTAGTCCCTCCTTAGTACCGCCTTGTCTTCATTTTTTCCCTCCCATGGCTACTGGCCTTTTACTTCGGTTGTTACACAGTACGTGTTCTTAAGTCTGTAAGCACTATTTTATGTATTGAGTTTCTCTTACTTCAGGCATGACGTGCTTTGCTTAGATTCAGCGAACCATGCCTGCCTTCTCTTTTGAAGCAGCCCGGCAGGGCTTTGTGTGGGCCGGGTCTCACCGGTGCTGAACACCGGCAGTTTTTTAAAGGGGGGGCTCAAAACTGTTCTCTATAGGGCTTTGTTTTGTGCCTGGCACAGGTGGTCTGTTTTTTCCCAGACTGCAGTGAAAGCAGGCACGCGATGTGCGCGTGCTGACACTGCTCACTGCTCACTTCTCACTAGTGGAGAACTTACGGTATGACGTCATGCTAGGTGAGCCTTGTAGAGAGAGTAATTTTCTCTCTGGATTTTATTTCCCTTCTCTTTATGAAACGCAGGAGCAGCAACATCGACGTGTTGTCACCAGGGCTTTAAGTGGAAGCTATTTCTACATTATATAAAAGCCATAGTTGCTACTTATTTATCTTATGCAACTAACAACCATTAACAAAGCCAATAGTCCTGACTTGTTATAGGTGTCATGTTACTTGCTGTATAATATATCTGGATGTAATGACAGAAACAGCAAAATACAAGTTGGGCAGCACACTGTGCTAAGCACAGAATTTTAGCTTTCCTGTTTTTAAACCACGTCCTTAATTACATTGACCACGCCCCTTTAAGAGAACGCCCCAGTTTTTTCATCGCATTTAAAATCCTGCAGCCCGGCACCTTTGAAATCTGTGATCAGATCTGTCTGTAGTTCATGACTTTGACGACTTTAGAGTTGCAGCCATACTGTGATGGAACATATTGGATCATATGCTAGAATATTTTTATGTAGAGGTATATACCCAGGCAGACTATTGGTACATAAGCTGGCTATCTAGGAAAACATATTCATATACAAATAAATGATAAAATTAAAATTAAAGCAATGGACTGGAATGATATCAAAAAAGATACTTTTTAATATAGATAAAAATAGGGGGGTGAATAGATACAAATAATTCAATATACACAAATCACATAATAAAAATGCATAATATTTCATGTGGCTTTTCTTCAGTTTAGTTAGACAAAACAATGTGTTAAAACAGAGCTAGTTTTTTTGATTCTCTGGTGTTGAAGAATGGGGCTGTGTGTCAACGCGTTTCGACAAAGTCTTTTGTCTTCATCAGGACAAATAAATGTTCAGCCACTTTTTCTAGATAGAATACAACAATATTTACAAAACATTAAGATCATAGTGCATTGCTTTTTTATATATTTACCATAATTCAATTAATAAGAAATTCCTAGCCAGACTTATGCAATACTACAAATCGCAGGAAAAAAAGTCGGAAAGCACACATACTTCATAGTTTAGACAATCAACAATATAATTTCTGTGTTTTGATGACATAATTAATCTTTAAACATATTATTCAAAGAACTTCCCAGATCCGCTTTGCTGCGCTCGTTTGTTTCTATGTTGCGGGTAGGAGGGATCCAAGAAGAGCCAATCAAGTCACAGCCTGGACACGCGTCATTTTAGCAGTAAATTGCAGTGCAGACAATAACAACAACATAGGCAGCTTTGTTGGCAGACACGGACAAAAACAACTTGGATGTCGAGCTAGGAGCAGCAGGATAAGCAGCCGAAGGTGTGAGCTCGCAACGGGGCAGCATCATGTTGCAAAGCGAACGGTCAATTTTGCAGAAGGATAACTTACAGGGCAAGGGTTTAGAGTCAATTCCCTCTACTCTTTCCTTCCAGCAGTAGCCTTGTCGTGTCTGAGCAGGGCATTGGGTGAACTCTTATATCTTCCAAGAAAGTGTGCTCTATGGATTCTGTTTATTGAAGATAGGCAGTACATGATCAAAACCTGAGGCAGCCTGTACTAAAATCAGATTGTAGTGCCCAAACCCCGCAGAATATAGTTTTTGCAAGAGATGGAGAGGAAATGGGAGTATCTATGCAGAGTGTGAAACGAAGAGGACGCCAACAGTGGGCCGGGCCTCTGATAAAAAAACAAAAACTACATGTAACCATAGCAGTTAACGTTACATGCGTAGTGGATAAACTGTTTACATAACTGCGTGTTACAGTAACAGGGTGCAGAGAAAGGACGGTGTACACAAGTGGCGGCCCTCAGCATTTGGAACAGGTGCAATATCAAATCTGGAAGTGCACAGCGCCTGCTGTGCGTACATTTAAAACCTTTTCGAATTGCCTCCTGTGTCCCTGCCTAGAGCATAGTCACTTAGGCTGTGGACGGATTTCTTCAAATGATAACTAACATTTGCAATGCAATTGGTCTTGCATGCACGCAAGTTTGAGCTATTGGCATTGTAAATGACAATGCCTTTTATTTGTTTTAAAAACCAAAACCTAAATAAAAGGCATTATCATTAAAATTCCAATAGCTCAAACGCGCGTAAATGCGAGAACTATTGCATTGCAAATGCTTGTTTTCTTTCTATTCGCTTTTTGGGTTTCGCCTGCCGAAGGCTGCGCTCTGCGCAGCTTTTCGGCGCAGGCGAAATCCATTGATTACAATAAGGACTTCAGGAACGTCCCCCGGCTCCCATTGGCTAGCTCCATAAATGGAGGCTAGCCATTGGGAGCCGGATTTGTCCGTCAAGGCCGGACCAGATTCGGGGGCGTTCCCGCGATTTTTTCGCTCTCCGCCTCTGCGATGTCGTCATCGTGGCGGTAGGTGTGTTACCGCCTCTGCGATGTCGTCCTCGGCGGTGGGCGGAGTTTCGGTTTTTTTCGTTTCGAGGCTCATACTATCTGCTCTTCACACTGGGGCTTTAGACATCTGAAGTATGATAGCCGCTAGAGGAGCGAAGTCCTCGTACCTCATTGACTGAGTTTGGGACTTTTTGCAGCAAGGTGATTGTAAAACTAAAGTGAAGCCCCTTTCAGTTATTCTAATGGAGTTTTTTTTTTAAGATGTAAATGATAACTGTGATAGTTCCAGCTCAACGCATGAGAATGATTCGGGCAGGTGAACTTCAGAGAACGGCATTTACAGATAATAAACTTCTTTCTTGTTCACCATCAGCTTACTACTATTCGACAGTAGAGCATCTTCAGCCCATTGCCATCCCTCTGGCATTACCTGTCTGTGTCAGGCACATTGAGAGCTCCGCATATAGGTTTGACAGTACCCCCAAGCAGCCTGTTCTTGCCGCCTCAGCCCCCTCCCAAAGTGCAGAGAGCTGTGTGTATCCAGGATTATCACACTGCGCCCCAGCAGTGTCCACCAGGCTGATGGAGAGCTGCGTCAGTCCTTGGGCAGCACGAGGCTCCCCACCAATCTGGCACGTGCCTCGAGAGTCGATTGAGCGCTTTGACAGTAGACACTGAGGCAGCCACCCGCTCCTCCCATCGGTCAGTGACGATAGCGAGCTGCCTGGGAAGCCCTCCTCAGTCTGCGTCGAGGGCTGAAGCCCCGCCGGTGCCGGGGGGAGGGGGGCACTGCAGATGCCAGCAGTAAATAATCCCACCGGCCCCACCAGTCCCGCTAACGTTGTGTGCGCGAGACCGGGGCATCATTGTCACCTTTTGAAGCACCACAGGCCTGAAGCGCGACCTTTCACCTCCAGTCCCCAAGAGAGGAAGCCGGACACAAAGGCGGGTGACAGAACAGAATGTGTCAGCAGAACGTGCCCTGTGAATGGCGGTAGGAAGGAATGTACTCAGAAAATAGATCCGAAGAGGAGAGTAGGGTGTGAGACGATGCCCCGGAGCCTGCAGCAAGAATGAGCACAAAGACCACGGGACTAATCCTGAGACCCGCAATGAGCACAGGCAGTTGGGCTATTTTTACTCTTTTTAGTGCTTACTATTTTTAACTTTCTAATAATACACTTGGGTGTGGCATCGGTCGTGGTGGGAGAGCCCGGACTTCTTTGGGCGCTCGCTCGCCCCCAGGATCTGAAGAACTCACTGTCTACACTGTAAAAGCCACCAGTCCTCACATCCTGGTGTAGATCACGGCCTCGCTCACTCTGCCCGGCTCTTTTGGAAATGTTTTGCATCTGTTGCATGTAACTCCCGGTCGGTCCTGTAGTGTGTGTGAGCTGCCATTTTAGCACGAGGCATGATTGTCAAGTTTGAGTGGTGTGGGGACCAACTTCTTTGCTTACGTCAGAGTTCATCTTTGGGACATCTAAAAGCGCAAGTGTAAGATGCGATCAGTGCCGTCCATGCCCGTTGTTATGCCCCCTTTTTTTTGTTGCTGATCTTAATTAAGCTAGTTTCCGACGTTCTCATTGATGGGTAAAATCGGGGAGTCCCTGTGATCTAATTTGCCAGGGTCCATTGTTGTCCGGGGGTATCGGGGACAGCACTTAAATGGACTCCCCTTCCACAGTGTCGACAAATTTGAGTACTAGATCTGCATCAGTTAAAATTCCTCCTTTCCGCCGTGGATGAGGCAAACGTTTAGAAGACTACGCAAAGAAGCATTACTATGTGCCCTGATTATGCTTACTTTTGGATAATGGTCGGAGGCCTGGAGACAATTTGCAACTCAGACCTGCTATACAAGCTGGAATTCTGCTGTGTACAAATCACCCTCTGAGTTTCTGGTCTTATTTAGAGAGTGGTGCACCACTGCTCTCCAGTTAGGAATCTGTTATTGTCTTACTCATTTGGTCACGAAACGTTCCATTAAATCACGAGCATCGTGAAATATGAGATTCCAGAACATGAAACTTTAGGAAATCTCAAGCCCATGACTACATTGGAAGCTTGTTACCTTTGTTTTAGAAAGCTCCTTAAAAAACAACCTGTGGGACTCTAACTCGTCAAAATGCTGTTTTTTGTGGTCTTTTCAACACTAAAATGGCATGTTAGGTTCTGTAGTTCTGTGCTAAAAATTTTAGGAAATGCTTAAGTCTAAACATAACTATGGGTTTCCATGCGTGATTTGGTTTGAGAATGACTGCTTTGAAATGGGTGGCAAGGACGCTGGCTAGATCGCTTTAGTGGGAATGTACATATCATTGTAGCAGAATTTGAGGATCTGGGATCAGTGATGTAGGCCCTACTACTTCCTGATTCTATCGGGTATGCAGGCGGAGTTGCACAATGTTGATTTTGGAGGAAGTGAATATGAATGCTGTAAGCACGTGAAATCTAAAACCAGTGAGATGCATTCATTGGATTTAAGTTTGTCAGCAATCACGTGATGGTGTTTAGTGAAATATTAGCAGTGGATGATGGAAAGGGGAAACTGCAGTTGCTCGGTCAGTCCTCTTGAATCAACACAGGAAATACATGGTATGCATTGCTTTGCGAAATGTCTAGACCTCAGATTCTCATTGGTGCAGTTAGTAGATCTCGTCTCATATTGGTGGGCTGGTGGCAGGCCAGAGTCAGTGTTTGCTTTAGGGGTTTGTTAATCTGAACCGTTCTTACTCTGCCATCTTTTGAGCAGACCGGACGTTAAGCTGGGATTTTAAATGCATGTGCACATTTGACTCACGTTATTCACTACTACCCAGGGCACGGTAAGGCAAACAGTTTAAACATGTCGGTGGTTTGACTCTTTACCTTCTTTTAGCCCCCTATCGACTTGCACATCTCAGCGTGACATTTTGGTGTACTACTGTATGTATTAGTGATGCTCCAGGTCTTAATGTGTACGTTTGGATGCTTATGAGAATTGGAAGGAAATGATCAAACTAGACTCTGGCGATTAGGCAGTGTACTGCACTTTCTGCCTTACTTGAGATCGTTAGGCTGTTATAAAATATTTAATTCGGAAAGTTTTCTCCTTTCTCGACAATTGGCAAAACAGGAGCCCGGCGTTGGCTGCCAGCTGATTGGCTTTGGCAGTTTTTTGTTATTGAAAAGTTTTTAAACCTTTTTTGCCTAAATATCAATAATGAATGCCCATATACACTCAGACTGCAGTCATTGATTTCGTAATGAAGGTGTACAGAAACATTACAAGTTGGCCATCTGAACGTGCACCTGCATATTCGCCGGCAGTCCTCTTTGAATGCTGCACTGCCAGCCGTTTTGGAATGGGTTTCATGCTCTTTCAGAAATGAATAGCACTTGCAGTGCACTGCACTGCACTCTACGGTAGAGACCCGGAAGGCAGCCAGACCCTCAGAAGGGGGGGGTCCTTTTTATAGGCACTACGATTCATTTCTCCTTGATTCTTGGTAGGACAGCTCTTTGGCATCAGGCATTCCTTAGTTCACACAGTCACTCGTATGGGGAGCTTATTAGCGCATCATATAGACTGACCCATTTGTCCACGCTGTTTGCGGAGTTGGGTATAAAAAGTGTCCCTTTGTTTTTTTTCGTGTTTGGGTATCTGAGATGCAGGTGTCTGACCTTCCTACTACAAACTATTTGTGGGTGTAAAAGAATGGACTGGCTCTGCTGATGGAGCTCCCTCATAAACATGGGTATTCAGGTAGATATTGGAGAATTTGAAACATTTCTCTGGCAGGATATTTTGCAGAGTTACCGCAGTGGGGTTGGTTGGGTGTAGTCCTCAAAGATGCGCCGCAATGGAAAACTAATCCATGTGGTGTACTGAGGGACTCACCACAACGAGGGTGCAGCCAGCCCATTTTAAGCGTAGACCATTGAAACATTGCCCCCTTTCAGCCACCCCAGGTTCTGGCAAATGTCCGATTTTGGCACCTTCGTGGCGTCTTTTGTGAAAGCTGGAGTTTTGGTTACGGTTTGATGTTTTGTGGCATGCTATGGCCTACATGTGAACGAATCAGCCGGGTTGAATGCCATGCCTTCTCTCAGTAATGTTTTGGACATTTGCAAATCTCCCTGTACCCCTATCCCGAGTGGTACTTTGATTTTGTGAAGTTGTATTTGCAGGCGGCTCCTGTGGCCTTTTCCTGTTAAACTTGATGTGCCAGACGCCAAGAAGAATTCATTCTGAAATACGGTCGTTATCCACTCTTTCCTGCAGCGTTTTTAGGTTTCGCCTGGGCCGGAGCATTAGCTCCGCCCAGGAGAAATCTTTTGTTAACAGTATGGATGTTCGTCCCGCCTCTGTTTCCCATTGGCTAGCTCCATAAATGGACGCTAGCCATTGGCAAACAGAGGCGTCCGTCATCCTGTGAGGCGACTCGTGGGCGTTTCGGCAATGTTTTTCTCATCCTGCCTCTTTTCTGACGTCATGTGGCTGTGGGCGTGTACTTTTTTTTTTTTTTTTTTTGTCCCGTGATGTTTTCGTCATTTTGGAAAAGCCTTTGGCCGAAGTGGTTGGCGAGTTTGAAGTTGTTGTTATTTCCAATGCCCCGTCTCATGTTGTCTTTTGTCCGAGACTTTCCCGCCCCCCTCCCGCTGTCCGAGACTTTCCCGCCCCCCCCTCCCGCTGTCCGAGACTTTCCCGCCCCCCCTCCCGCTGTCCGAGACTTTCCCGACCCCCTACCGCTGTCCGAGCCTTTCCCGCCCCCCTCCCGCTGTCCGTGATATAACCCTGTCTCATGTTACTCTACTCTATAATTTTAGCAGTTGTTAAATATTTTACATTTGCACTTACTCGGCTGCAGCAGTGCTGTTGAAGGAATTATTCTGAAGGCTGAAGCGGAAACAAGAAAACATCAGACACGTCTGCTGGGCGGGCAGTCCCTCTGAATTCAATCCGGCTCGGCAGTTGGCACACATACGCAAACATGGCATTGGAAAGGTACAGTTCTGTCAGCTCAGCTGAGCAACACATGGTGATTTTCAGCACATCTCATCCTCTCATCGTTGACAGCGCCAGTCCATGTTTCCGCTGTTGCCGCAGCGCGGCAGTTTAGCCTTTTGACGCCGACGCCGTCCTGGCCGGGAGTGGAGATTTTGGCACCCGGTGGAGACAGCTGGGGACAGCTAAGAGGCACAGTTGAGGTAACAAGCGGTGGATCTTGGGGGAAGCGCAGCTGAGAGACAGAACCGCTTGTACCAGTGGGGCACAGGGGGGTAGCCTGCCGAGAAGGTTCGGTTTTGACCGGGTGCGGGTTGCGATGAGCCCCCGGTGAGCCTCTAAATGTTACTTTTAATTGCAATTTGATTGGCCTGACATCCTGACATATGGTATCCTTTCCTCGCACCCATTAGGTCACTGACCCCATTAGTCCTGCCTCCCACTCCTGCATAGATTCTGGACTTCCGTAAAAGGACTTTGTACCCGAACCTTGATCAGTGAGACGGACAGGAGAGAGAAGACTCAAGCAAGCGAGAGTGGAAAGGTGTATGTGTAACTCTAGGTGTGTGTGTGACTCTGGGTATGTATGTGTAGCTCTGTATGTGTGTGTGCATCTGGGTGTGTGTATGGCTCGGTGTGTGTTTGTAATCAGTGTGTATGTGTGTGGCTCTGGATATATGTGTGTAGCTCTAGGTGTGTATGTGTGTGGCTCTGGGGGGGTGTGTGGCTCTGGATGGGGTTGTGTGTGTCTCTAAGTGTGTATGTGTGACTAGGGAGTGCGGAGTGACTAGGGAGTGCGGAGTGACTAGGGAGTGCGGAGTGACTAGGGAGTGCGGAGTGACTAGGGAGTGCGGAGTGACTAGGGAGTGGCTAGAGAGTGCTAGGAGGTGCAGAGTTACTAGGGAAGCTAGGGAGTGCTAGGAAGTGCACAGTGCTAGGGAGTGTAGAGTAACTAGGGAGTGCTATGGAGTTCTAGAGACTGCAGAGATTAAGCTAATAACAATGTAAGTGACAATGCCATTTATTTATCTGTTTTCTAAACCAACACATAAATAAAAAATTTGTCATTAACAATGCCAATAGCACAAACTTTTCCAAAGGCGAAACCATTGCATTTAAAACGCTTGTTATTATCACACTGGTGCGGCGGGGATGCAGAGTAGGGGGTGGGGAGGGAGTTTCCAGTGTCCGACACCAGTCTCCATCATACTGGCTCACTTGGTCTGGTTGCTTTCAGCGGTGGTTGGGGTGGAGTGTGCACCGGATGGGGGCTGGGAGGCTGATTTTGCTGATTTGGCGTTCTAATTGCAGGAAGGTTTTCTGAGTTTGTTTGTTTATGCCGCTTTACAAAAGGAAAGATGGCGGTGTGGTCGTAAACTCGTCCAGAGGAATCGTTTTTAGGTCGAAGCCTGCATTGCAGGGCATGGCCCTGCTGCAGGCAAAGACCTATTGTGAACAGGGGGATTTCAGTACTGTGTGAAACCACGCCCCCTTTTTCCATTGGCAGGCCTCTGGAAACGGAGGCCTGCCATTGGAAAAAGCTCCTGTTTAGCAGATTTGTCTGCTCTGGATCCCACCTCTCGAGGACTCCATGACCTGCCTTACGGTAGCACGACAATATTTTCAGAAATATTGCCTTGGCAACCATGAGGCAGGGCAGGGAGTCCTGGAGGGGCAGGAAATCAGTATCGTGCAAGTAACAATTATCACAGCATGAGACCCCACTTATCACAGCATGTCAACAGGCGCCCCAGGCTGCTGGAGCACTCAACTATAATTAATGTGCAGTTGAGTGCTCCAGCAGCGGTGGGGCGCCTGTCTGCATGCTGTGATAATTATCACTTTGGGGCCTCATGCTGTGATAATTAGGGCGGCATGCTCTATTTGCAGCACTGAACATTTTCAAAGAAGGCGAAGGAGCGACATTCATTGGAGACACTCGCCCTCACGCCCTCACCCCCCTCACTCGCCTTCACCCCCTCACACCACCTGAACCCTCACACACCTCCTCACCCTCACACCCCCTCACTCTCACACACCGTCACACACCCTCACACACCCTCACTCTCACTCACCCTATCACCCTCACACACCCTCTCACCCTCACACCCCCTCACCTTCACACCCCCTCACCCTCACTCACCCTCTCACGCCCTCACACCGGCTCACCCTCACGCCCTCACACCGCCTCACCCTCACACCCTCACCCTCACACCCCTCACCCTCACACCCCTCACCCTCACACCCCTCACCCCCTCACCCTCACACCCCTCACTACCCCTCAACCACCCTCACACCCCCTCACGCACACTCACCCTCACGCCCTCACCCCCTCACTCGCCCTCACCCCCTCACACATCTCCTCACCCTCACACCCCCTCACTCTCACACCCCCTCACTCTCACACACCCTCACCCTCTCACCCTCACACACCCTCTCACCCTCAAACACCCTCTCACTCTCACACACCCTCAAACACCCTCTCACTCTCACACACCCTCACCTTCACACACCCTCTCACCCTCAGATACCCTCTCACCCTCACACCGCCTCACCCTCACACCGCCTCACCCTCACACCGCCTCACCCTCACACCGCCTCACCCTCACACCCCCTCACCCTCACACACTCACCCTCACACCCCTCACATACCCTCACACCCCTCACATACCCTCACACCCCTCACATCCCCTCACACCCCCTCACACCCCCTCACTCACCCTCACACCCCCTCACCCTCTCACCCTCACTCACCCTCACACCCCCTCACCCCCCCCTCACTCTCACACACCCTCACCCCCCTCACCCTCACATCCCCTCACCCACCCTCACTCACTCTCACACCCTCACACCCCCTCACCCTCACACCCCCTCACCCTCTCACCCTCACACACCATCACCCTCAAAAACCCTCACCCTCACACACCCTCACCCCCCTCACCCTCACTCACCCTCACATACCCTCACCCGCATAGCATAACGAAACACAGCATAGCATAGCATAACAAACAAAAGCATAGGATAGCAAAAGCACAGCATAACAAAACAAAGCATAGGATAGCAAAACATAACATAACAAAACAAAACATAGCATAGCAAAACACAACAAAGCATATAGCATAACAAAACATAGCATAGCATAACAAAATGTAGCATAACAAAACAAAGCATAACATAACAAAGCATAGCAAAGCAAAACATATCATAGTAAAACAAAACATAGCATAGCATAACACAACAAAACATAGCAGAACAAAACATAGCATAACATAACATAAAACAAAGCATAGCATAGCATAACACAACATAGCATAACAAAACATAGCAAAACACAGCAAAACATAGCATAGCATAACAAAACAAACCATAGCATAACATAACATAGAATAGCAAAACAAAACTTAGCATAGTAAAACAAAACATAGCATAGCATAACATAACACAACAAAACAGCAGAACAAAACAGCATAGCATAACAAAAACATAGCATAACAAAATATAGCAAAACACAACAAAACATAGCATACATAACAAAACACAGCATTGCAAAGCATAGCAAAACATAGCATAGCATAAGAAAACACAACAAAACATAGCATAACAAAACAAAGCATATGATAGCAAAACATAGCATAGCATAATAAAACAAAGCATAACAAAACATTGCATAGCATAACAAAACATAGCATAGCAAAACACAACACAACACATAGCATAACAAAACATATCAAAACACAACAAAACATAGCATAGCATAACACATCATAGCAAAACACAACAAAGCATTGCATAGCATAACAAATCAAAGCATAGGATAGCAAAAAAACATAGCATAACAAAACAAAGCATAGAATAGCAAAACAAACCATTGCATAGCATAACAAAACATAGCATAACATAACAAAACATAGCATAGCATAACAAATCATAGCAAAACACAACAAAGCATTGCATAGCATAACAAAACAAAGCATAGGATAGCAAAAAAACATAGCATAACAAAACAAAGCATAGAATAGCAAAACAAAACATTGCATAGCATAACAAAACATAGCATTACATAACAAAACATAGCATAGCATAACAAAACACAAGAACACATAGCATAACAAAACATAGCAAAGCACAACAAAACATAGCATAGCTTAACAAAGCACAACAAAACATAGCATAACAAAACAAAACATATCATAGCCTAGCAAAACATAGCATAGCATACCAAACACAACAAAACATAGCATAGCATAACAAAATATAGCACAGGAAAACAAAGCATAACACACACAACCACGCACACACAACCACAACCACACACACAACCGCACACACAACTATCTATCTATTTATCTATCGATCTATCGCCTTCACTCCTATCTATCTATCTATCTATCTATCTATCTATCTATCTATCTATCTATCTATCTATCTATCTCCCTCACTCTGTCTATCGATCTATCGCCCTCACTCTATCTAATTGCCCTCACTCTATCTATCTGTCTATCTATCTATCTATCGCCCTCACTATCTATCTATCTATCTATCTATCTATCTATCTATCTATCTATCTATCTATCTATCTATCTATCACCTTCACTCTATCCATCGCCCTCACTCTATCCATCGCCCTCACTCTATCCATCGCCCTCACTCTATCCATCGCCCTCACTCTATCCATCGCCCTCACTCTATCCATCGCCCTCACTCTATCCATCGCCCTCACTCTATCCATCGCCCTCACTCTATCCATCGCCCTCACTCTATCCATCGCCCTCACTCTATCCATCGCCCTCACTCTATCCATCGCCCTCACTCTATCCATCGCCCTCACTATCTATCTATCTATCTATCACCTTCACTCTATCCATCGCCCTCACTCTATCCATCGCCCTCACTCTATCCATCGCCCTCACTCTATCCATCGCCCTCACTCTATCCATCGCCCTCACTCTATCCATCGCCCTCACTCTATCCATCGCCCTCACTATCTATCTATCTATCTATCACCTTCACTCTATCCATCGCCCTCACTCTATCCATCGCCCTCACTCTATCCATCGCCCTCACTCTATCCATCGCCCTCACTCTATCCATCGCCCTCACTCTATCCATCGCCCTCACTCTATCTATCTATCTATCTTTTACCCTCACTCTATCAATCTATCTATCTATCTGCCTCACTCTATCTATCGATCTATCGCCCTCACTCTATCTGTCTATCTATCTATCGCCCTCACTCTATCAATCTATCTATCACCCTCACTCTATCAATCTATCTATCTTTTACCCTCACTCTATCTATCGCCCTGACTCTATCTATCTATCGCCCTGACTCTATCTATCTATCGCCCTGACTCTATCTTGCTATTGCCCTCACTCTATCTATCTATCTATCTAGATACTGATCGCCATCACTCTATCTATCTGTCTAGCTATCTATCGCCCTTACTCTATCTATCGCCCTCCCTCTATCTATCTATCACCCTCAATCTATCTATCTATCACCCTCACTCTATCTATCTATCTATCGCCCTCACTCTATCTATCTATCCCACTCACTCTATCTATCGCATCACCACAGCATTACTCAGCACCACCATAGCATCACTAAGGGGCACAACAACATCACTATGCGCTACCACAGGATCATTGAATGCCACAGCATCACTAGTCGCCACCACAACATCACTCAGCGCCACCACAACATCAATCTGTGCAACCATTCAACAACAACTGGGTCAAATATTTTCTTTCAATGTTTCAAGCTTTATTACAAATGTCACAAAAAGAGGTTAGTATTTCACTTCTGTTCTTGGATTTTCGTCACAATAAAATACACTGAACATATTCTTCACAAAAGTTATTTACAAAAGTTTAAGCTATTGCCATTATAAATTACAATAACTTTTATTTAAGTATTAATTATTTAAAAAATTAAAAGCCATTGTTATTTGTAATATCAATACATCTAAGTCACGTGAATACAACACATATTGCATTACAAATGCTATAGGTGACACAAGTTATAACTATTGGCACTGTAAATGACAAAGCTATTATTTTTGCTATTTTCAAAACCAACACATAAATAAAAAATGTGTCATTTACAATACCAATAGCTCAAACGTTCCTAATGCGAGACCTTATGCATTGCAAATGCTTGTTTGAGTTGTGAGAGGCAGGACTTTTTGAGATTAGGCCTAGCTGGGTGGGGCCTTTGCCTGGGGCCCGTTAATCCTTGGATGTTAATGCTGCTGGTCAGGGCAATATCTTTAGGGGATGGCTAGATGGGAGGATTCAGTCAAGGTTTTTAGCCCTAGTTCCTTCCACTCTCAACTGGCCCAAACAGGAACAATGCCAAATAAACACACTTTTAACCTCTCTACCATTCAACAGAATGCCTATTTTCAACACTCTGGAAAGAGAGTTTGAGTATTCTAGGAGAAGGCCAAATTAGGAGGATCCAGCAAATCCCATAACCAAATAAGGCAGCAGTAATTGAGATGGTGTTGAGGCGGCACATCGTCAACCAATTAGCACTGATTACAGTGAAAACTATCTTCACTTAACCTCCGCCCCACCTTCAAGATAGAGTGAAGTTACCCCACAATATTAGCAATGTGTTGGATAGATGTCAAACAGCAGGAAGGAAGGAGCACACTAAACTTGCAGGCAAAAGAAGTAATCCTAGCAAAAAACCCAATAGACAACTTTGAAGTTCACACTGCTTGGGCCACAGCAGATTTAAGACTTGGACCTGAAGAACTGCTTGTTCTGCCGTGCATACACCAGGTCCAGGAGTTTGGATTGCAGCTGGAGAGACCCTTCATAACACAGACATTCCCTTTAGGCACCAAACACTAGTCGAAAATTGCGAGCTGCCCTGGGGCAGGGTAGACGTGAAGTATTTTGTGGCTCGTGGCCATGCATCATCCTTTCAGCAGTGACTCAAGACAGAAGTGGACAGTGAGAAGAGGGTGCTTTTCCAAAAGCCAGTGGGCACTGGCTACATTGAGGATGGGCCTGTGCTTATCATAAGGCTTGCATCTAAACAGCATCCCTAAGATGGAGCCCACAGACCCAGTACACTACCAACTGGGGTAAGAAGACTGCAAGTGGTATGAAGAAGCACAGTAAAGAGGTAGTTAAAACAAATAGCAGCAAAAATAAAAACGCATAAAATGTGACGCTAAAAAACAAAAGATGACTTTGCGGGCTTCACTCCACAGACCAAGAAAGATTATGGCTTAGTCCTGAAAAATGTCTATCTCACCCTTGGGATTCCAAATCTACAACGTTACAGCATGGGCAACAAGCTAATTGTAAATGGTGTCTTGAAATTTTGTTTTTTGGCCCTTAGCATCTCCAGCCCTCTGTGAACTTCATTAAATACTGAAAAACAAGTTTCATTTACTTCCTTGGTCTAACATGCTTGAACCTGTGTGGACCCCTCACGTCCATGTACGAATAGTGTTGGTTGATTGATTGCATTGGGGCATACCATTCCTTAGACTCTGCTGCAGTTCCACACGTACCCCTATTCCCGCCCCCAAAGAACACAAATGTTTCTCAGGCTGCAGCTGATCTCTCGTGGGGGTTTGGGGAGATGTTTGATACCCTCGGATGGACATGTGCTGTGCACAGCCCCCTCCCCTTATAGGTGCTTCAAAACCACTCTGAAAAGAGCTGATATGATGTGACTCGTGGTGGCATTTGGGGTCTGTCTGCTCTTTGCTGCGTCACGGCATGTGTAAGCGCATCTACAGTTTTTTTTTATTTAAAGAATTTTATATAGCGCCAACTAGACCCGAGAAATTTGGTATCAGACCTTTTACATGAGCACCAGTTTCTATACTGGACCCATTCATTTTTAGGTCTGGCCTAGCGCAGCATGCATGTGCTGCACTAAGTAGAGGACCTCTTGGAATCACTCCAGCTTCCAAGAGACTTCTCTGTGTAGGTTTGCCTCCTCCCACACATTCCATTGGCCTTTGCGTGTGGCTTTTCAAAATTGAAAGCCCACAATTGGCCAAAGGCGGGATCATGTTACCGCGGCCGGGTGCCAGCTGCATACTTAATATTCCTTGCAGTGCGCATGCACCACACGCTGTCTTGTTTCAGAATGCTTACCCAATGCCAGAAACCTGGTCCCCAGCTCTTAGGTCGGCAGCTATTACCGCTGAGGCACGCCCTCTCCCAGTACAGCACACTACTATTCCGACAACTGAATACAATGTGTTTTAAATGCTCCCATCCTTTTTTCTCTGACGAGGTCTTGTTTCTATAGCAAAAGAAAAGTTAGAGCAGCCTCCTTACTGAAGGGAGGTTAAGTAGTAAAGGGGGTCGGTGGCATTAATAACGCTTGAGACAGGTATTCCGCTCGCCTCCCAGTGCCCGGGGCAGCGCCGTCTTCTCTGCGCCTGTGCGAACCCCTCTCTCAGACTCGAAATGCCTCCTTCAGCGCCTCCATGCAGGGCCACCTACCCTCCAGAGTGGTACTTACTGTGCGCCTACCCCCGGCTTGGAGACTGCTAAAAATGTCTTAGTTGTGTCATGCACCGTCCGATCTGGGTGGTAGACATTACCGTCAGAAGAGTCACTGTGGCCATTTTAAGGCAGAAAGTGAGTGTTTATTTAATCAAATGTTCATCAGCTGTAAATCTGGCAAGCCTGCGTTTTTATTCTGGCTCCCCGTTTGCCACAGTTTGATCTTGTGCAAATCGCTATCACGCTGGCCAGTAGACCACTTCTAAACTGAGATAAAGTTCACACAGGCTAATCGGACGTTGTGCAGCGTATCAAACACGAACCTGGTTGTACTCATAGGATGTGTACCTCTAACCTTTCGGTGTATCCAGTTAAACCACTAATTCCACTTTGTCGTGGGCCCGATACATATCTGAAGAGCATCTGCCAGGGGGATGTCCGTTACTGCTTCTGTTAATATAAAATAAACAAAGTGAAGTTTGAGGTTAAAGCGCACAGCATCTGGTTAGATAGTGAGCTAATTTGAAAAGTCTTCTATGCTCGAGCGTGCTGCCCGAGTAGCGCATCTTGCTTATGTCGTCTTAATAATAGTCTTAATAATAGTCAATAGCACACAGTCACTTTGGGGTTTTGTTCACTGAGTCACTGAGCATGAATTATTTACAGTATGTTTTACGTTTTCTATTCCTATGTACAATACTTAATTGTATTTTGATTATATTGTGATTATACCTTGCTTTCAGCCTACTGTCCCCGATGAAGGGCACAGCCCGAAATGCATTGGACGGATTAATTGATGTTGATGGATATGAAATTAATACGCTGAATTCAACTTGATTCTGATGATTTATGAAGTAAATAATCTCATTGGAAAACATGAACTTTCGACTGGGTTGTCGATCATTTAAACATTGAGGAATCCTGGTTGAACCCAGGAAATTATTGAGTAGTACGCCTAGGGATGCTCTCAATGTTGTATTTGCGAGCACTACTTTCTTGAATATAATATAAACGAAATATGGCCATAAAAGGAAGGACATTACAAACCGCGGATAAAAGGGCCTTCCTAAAGAACGGCTTTATAAATGGGCACTAGACAGATTTATTATTTGTCCTAGTATCAACCTCAAAAACGAAGACCAGCAAAATGCATCTCAGTAGTATATACTTACTGTATTTTATATTGCAAGTGCATCATCTTCAATTGTAACATATCTATTGCAAAATATGAAAAATAGAACATTATTATGTTTGACTCAGAAAATATCCCTTTGATCGTGAGTGGGGACAGACAGCAGGACTGTCTTTCTCTTTGGTTCTCTGGTTCTGTTCAGTGGCTTCTGTCCCTGTTGAGGGGAGTCCTGTTGATAGAACTTCTCCCACCCCTCTTCCCTGACCTTGCCACACACCCTCGATTTTGACCAAGTTGATAGTCTCCCAATAGGGCAGCTTGGAGGTTGGCGTGTGCAGAACTATGGACGGAGGGGGCGTTGGCACATTGCTTGCCCTTCAATGCCAGTTTGGTGCAGCATTCCTCTGATAATCTTCTACCGCTGCATATGTGGTATTGACATTTGTATGCAGCACCGTCGGCCACTTGGGATGGCTTTAAGCAGTCCCTACTTTCCACCTGATTCAGAGGCTACCACTGCTTACCAGTTCGTAATGCGTCGAATATAGCTTTCTGCTGCTGTCCTTGTTGACGGTGCCATGTCTGATTCGCTGAGCCCCGGAGGTATGCATAGCCGATTACTTAAACCTCTGCTAGGTCAATAGCCTTGCTCAATTGCCTGGCATTTCCTGGTGTGCAAGTGCTGGTTGGTGCTGCAGCAGTCAATCGCAGGCGTATCTGGGTCATATTAGCTTTCGGTATGTTAGGAGTGCTGTATAGGGAGTTCTGATTGTTAGTGTGTGGCTTATCCTGTTAGGAAGTGCTATTGTGACCTTATTGAGAGCGGTGTGGCATAGCTGTGCAGTTAGTGCTCGGTGTAACGATATCTGTTGAAAGCTTGCATATGAAGTCTCATTTTACATTTATTTATGTTGCCTTTTTTATTATTAAAGTTTCTTAAGATTTTACTTTCATATTTAAATTTTCATGAATTGTTAGTGAATACATGTGCACCTTTGAGAATAATGGTGTGTCCAGGTGTGCGTTTGGTGCAGCGAGCAAGGATAGTTTCTTGATTTTTCTAAATTTGGATCCTCCTGCACACGGTTTTTTGAGCACCTATGTAGATGACAAATTAAACTATATGTCCCAGAATACATTCTGCTGCTCGGTAAAAAGGCCAGACTGGCTGAAAGCGTTGCACTTGTCCATGGCCTGCTTTAGCATTGGTGGCGCCCATCAGTAAGGTAATGTCAATTTTAAAAGACTACAGTCTATGGTGCTCAGGTGTATGTGACACATGGAGGAGGGATTTGAAGTGTGACAAGCCGCAAGGCTCAGGATCGCGTCCACATCCTGTGATTCTGGGCAAATCATTTAGGGCCACATGTAGGTGGCCAAATAGCGAGCGCTAACGCTGAAATTTGCAGAATTTCTGCATTTGCGATCGCTATTTGACTGCGAGCAATGTAGGTGAGTTTAAACCTACTAGCAAAATAAGGAATCACATAATTGCGATTCCTTATTTTGCTCTTGCATTTAAGGAATCGAAAATTGCGATTCCTTAATGCAATGTAATTAGCACAAAAGAAAGTGCACTTTAGCCTTAAGGAATCTCTAATTACCACCAACCTCAAGTTGGTGTTAATTAGCGATATCCTTTAAAAAAGCACTTTTTTGCTTTTTTTTAAAGTTCCATATGCCACACATTCATGCCCTTAGGGCATGTATGTGCACCACATGTGCACACATGCACATTTCAGGGGTGCGACAGGGTGTCCTTTTGACACCCTGGCACCCTTGAAATAGTGCCCGCTATTTGCGATTCACTAATAGCGACTGCAAATGAAGAATATCTTCCCATTCATTCCTATGAGCATCCTAGCCCATAGGAATGAATGGGTAGGTATTCCTTATTTGCGAATCTCAATTTGCGATTCGCTATTTAGGAATATTAAGGATTCGCAAATATTTTAGCGATTCCTACCTACATTCAATTTTGCGAGTCTTTATTAAAGATTCGGTAAAATTCGCTATTAAGGATTAGCAAATTTGATTTTACCTAAATATGTCCCCAAATCTTCCCGTGCCTGAATGTGTCCTTGTGTAATAACCGGTGCTCATGTAAAACGCTACAATACCTTCTGGTCCAGTTTGCGCTATATAAATCTACATAAAAATAAAAGGCAACATCCTTGCTGCGAGATATTTGGAGCACATCTGCGTGGCTCCTGCACAGTAGTACAATAAATTCTTTATAGATCACCTGCTGCAATTAACCATTTCCCTGCCATGCTCGACAAACAGTAGCTGCTAACTCTACTACTTTCTAGAACTAGAAGAGCACCATACAAATGCTATAATACACGGCAGTCAGTGCTTAACTTCCAAAATTTGCATTATTCCCATTTCAGTTGAGTGCTAACTGAAGGCAGGTATACACATCTTTTTCAGTGTACGAACTGACTGAACACTATAACCGCCACCTGGCTCCCGATATGCTGTGTAATTGAGCTCCTTACGTTTTCTCTCTTTTTCGCGGGCTAATATGTGTGAATCTTTTTTTTTTTTCTTCCTTAGAAAGTGCCCACCCTGCATCCTCCAGTGCACCATGAAGTCGAAGACACTCCGAACTCGGATAACTTGGGATTTATCCATGCATTTGTGGCTGCTATATCCGTCATCATTGTTTCAGAACTTGGAGATAAGACTTTCTTTATTGCTGCGATCATGGCAATGCGTTATAATCGTTTGACAGTTTTGGCAGGTGCTATACTTGCACTAGGCCTGATGACATGTTTATCAGGTAAGCTTTTTATACACTTTTATAGTAAAAAATAAATGCAGCACCCGATGGTTAAGAATGAAGTACATGGCTAATGTTAAGTTTCACAATAATCACATACTTTAGGAATAACAAATCTAGTCTAAATATTTAAGTTGGATATGCTTTACTTTGATTTTCCCCAACTTATGAGCTGGGTAGTTTCATGGTTCCAGGCAGGGCCGGTAAAAGTTCCCCAAAAAAAATGTGATCACTTAAAAGGTTTTGACGTCCTCCGTTCTTGAGCACCCCTCTGTGCTCCAGAGACGTTTTGAGGCATGGGCAAAGTGAATTCTGGCACAACATTCTTAAACAGATTGTTTTAAAAACCGTTTCCTTCAATATATTTTTTATATGGATAAAGTGTGAGAGTCTGTTGCAGGCATTTTGCAAGGAGATGTGTTTCTTTTAAGCAAACTCCATAAAGTTTTTTAGATCAAAACATGACCTCGCATATGAGAAATGAGAGGATGTCGAAGAGATTATTTGCGATGGTAATAGCAGTGAGCTGCTGCTGTGTTACAATATTGTCACTATCCCTGAATATTAGATATAAACACAGTTAGAATTTGGACGAGTGGGCCTGTGCACTTGCAATGACCTGGCCAAAGCGGGTATGAAAGCTGAAACTGGATCGTTAATTCAAAGCTGTTCCGAACAGGCCCCCCCTAAAATAAGTCAGGCCCAGCAAAATGAAAGGATGGGAAACTGTGTATGTAACAATCTAGAGCGAGGCTCTTCATACTAGAACCTGCTTTGGGAGATCCTTCTTGTTTAGATAAATACATAAAGCATGAGTAGGTTGGAAGGGATAAAGTAAAGAAGATGAAATTGGTACAGGTTTTGGTAGTAGTAATGTCGGACACTGGTACTCATTGTACACCTGCTGTGTCATGTGCAGTTCTCATCCAGCGGATACTCATCAATAGTCATAATCTATGAATAATCCCCACCCATGTGCGGGATCCCGGACCATATAGAAAATACTTATAAATATATATGTATGCATATGTGAAAACATATATTTGTAGCCTAGAACATTTCCAAACTGGCAAACCTGCCGCAAAATTCCATAAATTAGCATACACACAGTTGTACTCTCCCAACCCCTAAGGAAGAAAGAGAGCAGTAAACATTTGTATAGAACAATGCTTCATTGTCATAGGAAAACCTGTAATTGCAGGCATTTGCCAGTAGGCTGCAGTAGAGTATAAAGAGGTAAAGAAAGACTGGCACCTTGCCTTTAAGGCATTAGAGTAGGGGTACCGTGCCTTTTAAGATCTGAAGGCGACCCCCGGCTCCCAAGATGCACCACAGGTGGCAGTTGGGTCAGTTTTTTTTTCCGGCTCCTTCTGTTAGGATCCTAGAGCTTGAGCTCTTCAGTTTTTGACTGAAATTGTTTAGTTTGAGTGATTTTTTTTTTTCAGAAAATTCGACATCTTCTGGTTTATTAAGGCTTCTGCTTTGTTTTCTGTGTAATTCCACTTTTTCTGTCGGAATGCTGGCTTTGTTCCGGAAGTGTCCTTCTTGGGACAAGAAAATGGCACTGGCTGACCCACACTCAGTGTATTGTGTGCCTTCCATCTGCACACGATCCTGACCAGTGCCACCATTGTCAGAATTTCTGCAGGATAACCCTTCATGATAGAGAACGTATCAGACTCCATGCCATGTTGAAGAAAGACAAAGGCCATCAGGTGGGTAGCCATGGAGGCCCCAGGACGTCGTACTCAAGCAAGCATGGCCAAAAACGGCAACGTTCTGCCTCTCCTGCCCCCAAAAAGAGGAAGGGAGGACCAGGATCACCGTCTACGTCGCCGTCAAAGAGGCCCAGACGTTCTTCTGGATCACCATCGCGACGTCGAGAGTCTCCGCCGCATCCAAGTAAGTCAGCGTCGAGACGCCACACTTCGGGCTCGAAGTCTGTGGCTGCTGGCATGTCCAAGTCTCTGTCGACGTTGAGGCTTCCGTCGACGTCGAGACACTCTCCGCCGCCCTCGAGGGGGTCAGCGCAGAGAGTTATGACGGCTTCCAGATTGCCGCCGGCTGGCGTGTCGCCGTCGAGGGGGTCGTCGAAATACCCAGAAAAAAGTAGCAGTGGGTCAAATGAAACAGTTAGTTCCCAATATATGTCTGAAAAAAGAACGCCCCAACATGGAGAAACTCGTGAAGTGACACTATCCCAAAGTGAGTATCTTTCCAGTGTTGAAAAAAATACCCATCAGTTGTCGATCCTAAACGCCCTATTCATCATTTGGGTTCCTTCACACCGGGAAGGTAGGTGTTTTCTTTAAAAAAAAATCACCATCAGTTTGTGTCTAAACAACAGAACCCAAAATGTGTTAGTGCATCTTAGGGTGTGAGGGGGCAACTGTAGAGCAGTGCTGGTGAAAAGTGATATTTACACTAAAATTGGGTCGTAGAAAGGATAACAAACTTTATTAAACACCTTAAGACTCCCAAATCAATAAAATGCATGCAATAATAGTGGCTTGAACATATAACCACTAATCATTCAATACGGTCAACATGTTTCTGCAGACTTGAAAATGGACCCTGATAGGTATCCTGCTGCATTCTTCAGGACCATAATCGCGACTGCCCGTTAAAAAGGTGAAAAGAAGAATATCACCTGGGTATTTTAGTAGCTCTTCATTCTCCTTGCTTTCCGAATCACAAGAAGGCGAGACGTCCAAACAGACATATAAAGGAAGACAAACAACCACAAAATAGCAAATGAATTGGGTAGCACATCCATTAATCATATGCATCAATGACCGTTTAAAAGCAAATCCCATGTCATGGTTGACACGCACACTATCAATAATGTACAGTGGCTGCTCTCACTTACCCAAATGAAAGGAGAGAAATGCTCCACCCCACCTGGCTACAGCTCAGGTAAATGGAGCCCCGCACTAGTGAGCAAAGAAAAGAAATTATAAAAGGTTACTGGACATGTCAGCAAACTGACTTCATTACCCCACCTTAGTCCAAGTACTCACGTCAGTAATAGTTGGTCTGTGTAAAATCACTTTAGCTCTTACGCTAACGACCTATATTCACTGTTGACTGACCATCGTTTAGTATTTTCTTTGGAGAATATTGTGTAAATATTATTCAAGTCTCTTATCTACACACAGACGCTTAGCATCACTCCTTCGTTATCACCCATTTAAAGATCAAATTGTTGTCAAGTTTAAAGCGCCTTAATAAAGCGTCTAGCCTGTCTCATATATGTTCGAAAACATGCATCTGCCGATATTTCGTATCGCTAGTGACTGCGAGTCTGCCGATATCTAGTATCGCCCTCCCTCGCAACCTTGCACCAAAGTTATCCTAAGCGGCACATTTTTCTCTCTTGTGAGACAGAGTACTCTTAGTCGTCAAAATACCACCATTTGACGTCGAGGAGGTCGACATCGAGGCGACGTCAGGAAAGGTCACCGTCGAAGGAGGTCGTCTTCGACACGACGTCGAAGAAGGTAGTCGTCGACACGACAGCATGGAGGTTTACCGCCAACCAGACGTCAAGGAAGATCCACGTAGAGAACTCGACGCCGAAGATCGCAGTCGAGGTCACCACGGCGTGGACGTTCGACGTCGAGAGCATCAAGGCCTCACTCAACGCCGATGATCACACAAACCATATCGACGTCAAAGCTCTCGCTGTCGAGAGAGGAGGTTGAGGTTATTGTGGAGTCGTCTGGGTCCAGATCATCATGAGACATCTTCATCTCCTGGGTTGAACATAGTGGATATCTCTCCAGAAGCTTCCCCCAAATCTGCGGCCAGATCACGAAGTGTGGCATCTCACCGTCCTCAGGGGGCTAAGTCAGACAGTCGCAGTAGTCCGGGCTCGGATTACTCCCACACATTTTCACCGTCTGGTCCACGCACAAGCACTTAGGTCAGACCATCCAAGTCTCCTCCTCAGAGGCCAAGACCTTCACCCAGGCCAAGATCTCCTGCCAGATCACGATCTCCAGCACGGTCAAGAACACCGGCCAGGCAAAGATCTTTCCCCAAGCCTAGATCTCCTTCTAGACATCGGTCTAGGTCTAGGGGCCGACACAGCCGTCATCACGACAGGCCCCATAAGAGAGGACGTACAAGATCTCCGACGTGGTCCTCTTCTACGAGATCTACTGTCCGGGACTATTCTCCGACCATCTCTTCTACTCCTCCTTCACGAGTCTCAACTATAGATATCGCAAAGAAGCTTAACATCTCTCTGCACACCCGTGTGGTACCTACTTCAGTAATCTTTGATACTCTTCATCACCGGACACCTCCCAGACCTCTGCTGCCTCTGGTGCCTGGCTTCATTGAACCGGCTATGGCTACCTTCCTCACGCCTGCGACAGTGGATTCTGTACCATCTAGAATCGCCAAGAAGTATAAGGCTCCTGCAGCGGACCCCTTCTTCCTCAGGGCGGAACCACCAGCTGACTCAGTCATCGTGGCAGCTGCCATGGAATCCCATTCTGCTTCCACCTCATCCTCGGTACCCCCGAAAAAGGACAGCAAACTCATGGATTCATTTGGGAGAAAAGCATGTAACACCTCAGCTTCATATATGAAGGTGGCCAGTGCCTCTGCTCTGCTCGGCAGGTACGACAGGTCGCTCGGGGACACCCTCACTGGCTTCATGGAGAAGCTTCCTTTGCCGAGATCCTGCAGGAGGGAGGACTCGTTGCCAACCAGGTCAACAGCGCCGCAGCGGATGCTTCTGACTTAGCGGCCCATGGCTACTTCCATGGAATTTGCTCACGGCGTTCGGTGTGGCTCCGCCTAATAGTCCTCAAGCCGGATTCTCAGAAGAAGTTCTTGAACCTCACCTTTAATGGCACATCTCTATTTGGGTCTCACGCCGACGACGTGATGACCACAATGAAATCGGAAATGGACACTGTTAAAGCTGTGGGTTTGGAGAAGAGTTAAGAATTTAAAAAGGGCTTTCGTCAGGGGGACAAACTATCTTACCAGCAGAGGGTTCAAACCCCTCAATGGTCATCCCAAGCACAGCAAAAGTCCCAGTTTCAGCAAAGACGACCTGGCAGAGGCCGAGGGAACAACAACATGCAGCAGTCTGCCTCCAAGCAGCCTCCCAAGCCCTGAGCTGTTGCTTCCTCCTCAACTGTACGCCACTCCGGTGGGAGGGAGTGTATCTCATCATCTGGAAGAGTGGAGATCCATAACAAAGGACAGATGGGTGCTGAGTATTGTGCAGCATGGCTACCTGCTGAGGTTCAAGTCACCTCCTCCGCAAGTTTTTCCTCTACTAAAGTACCTTCCCCGATTCCACAGTCAACTGCTGCATGACGAGGTTTCTGTCCTTCTCAAGAAGGCCATAGAGGAGGTGCCTCCTATACAGAGAAATCAAGGAGTGTACTACCACTACTCTCTCGTCCAAAAAAGAGGAGTAGCCAAAGAATACAGGCCCATTCTCGATCTACGCCTACTCAACCGGTAAATCCGAAAAGAAAGTTTGCATGCACGCCCTGCACCAGATCTTCCCGCATCTTTATCAGGGAGACTGGATGTGTGCCATCGACCTGCAGGATGCGTACTTTCACATACCGGTCTCAGTCAAGCATCAAGAGTTTCTCAGTTTTCAAATTGGGCGTCATCACTACCAGTATCGAGTGCTTCTGTTTGGCCTCAAATCCGCCCCACGGACATTCTCCAAGTGCATGGCGGTTGTGGCTGCTTTTCTCCGCAGGCGGAAGATCTTCGTCTATTCTTATTTAGATGATTGGATTCTGAGAATCTCCACTCCTGCGCTGCTTCAGAACCATCTATCGCTCTGTCTCAACCTGATCTGTTCCAGCAAAGGCGGAACGTTGTTCCTCCATGGTTAGGTCTTGCAAGTCTAGCTTCTGTTGTAGTGTTATGTAAGCCACGACATGGCGCGATATGCCTCCCTCCCTCTCCTGCTCTCGGTCTCTGAACACTCTCGCCACTTCCTGCGTAAAGAGCTGCAACTGAGCTGCTAAATAGTAGATTTCGAAATCCGGGACTGCAAGTCCCCACTCATCTTTCGGTCGAAGGAGCGTGTTCTGGGCGACCCTGCATCTCCTTGCGCCCCAAAGATATGAGGATATCTGTGATTTTAACGCTTTAAAAAGGGAACAGGGTATCCACAGAGGCAGTGTACGAAAATAGTACAAAAGTCTCGGCAATGCTACCATTTTCAAGAGGGAGATCCGGCCCATCAGTGATAGTGGCAGGGTCGCCCAGAAGGCCATACTGCCCTTCAGTGCCCATATACAACGACCCACATTACCTTCCAACATGTCCGCCGGTGTGTGGTATATGTACACCCCGAGGTATTTCAAACAGGTAGGTTCCCATTTGATCAACGGGTGTCCATCGGGTCTAACCTCCCCCTGCCACACGGGAAACATACACGTCTTGGACCAATTGACTTTTAGGCCTGAGAGCTCTCCAAAGCGTTGAAGTAGTCTTTCCGCCCCAGGCAAGGCCGCCTCTGCATTCTCAAGAAATAGTAATAGGTCGTCCGCATATAGGGATATAAGGTGTCGCCCATCCCTGCCGCCCAGCCCTCTATAATGTCTCCCTGTCCTGATCTCACTAGCTAGAGGTTCTATAGCGAGGGCAAACAAGAGGGGGGACATCGAGCATCCCGGTCTCGTCCCGCGTGTTACCGGGTATTGGCGCGATATCAGCCTCCCCACTCGTACCCTCTCCAATGGCGAGGTATATAAGACTCTCGTCCATCGTATATACTCTTCTCCAAGCCCAAAGCGCTTCAAAACATTATATAAGTAGTCCCATTCCAAGCTATCAAAAGCTTTCTCTATGTCGACGGACAGGATCATGGCATTTGTGCTTCGGAGTTGTCATCGCTCATAAGACGTATAAGTCTTCGAATATTCGAAGTGGTGTTGCGCGTAGGGATAAAACCCGACTGATTTTTGTAGACCAGCGAGGTCATATATGGCAGTAATCGGGCTGCCAATATACTACTAAGAATTTTGTAATCAATCGTCAACATGGACAACGGCCTATACGAAGCCGTGTTACTACTTTCCCTCCCTGGTTTCAGCAACGGGATCACCAGCGCCTCTCTCATTGATTGGGGCAAGCGGCCCGCTTCCTTGGCCTCCTTGTATACCTCCAATAGCCTCGGCGCCAACAGGTCCACATATTTACCATAAAATTCTATCGGCAGACCATCCAGCCCTGGTGTTTTGTTGCGGGCCATACGCTTTATAGTTCCTCAAATCACCCCCAGCTCTATATCTTTCCCTAGGTCTTCCGCTTGATCGGGGTCTCCTTGTGGCAAATCCAGCTCGTCCAAAAAGGCGTCCAGAGCCGGATCTCCGTTCGCCACCATGCTTTTATAAAGCTTCTCGTAGTATTGTGTAAAGTCCTGTAGTATTTCGGCCTGAGTATGCACCATAGTACCCCCGTCTTCCTTTGATTCCTTAGATTTGCGTACGCTTTTCCACCAGCACCTCTAATACCGCTGGTGGCACGCAAGCTGAAGCAACACTCGATGACACTCATCCTGGTTGCTCCAACGTGGGCACGCCAACCATAGAACTCTCTGTGGTACCGCATCAAAGGCTGCACCTCACGCCCAGGCTTTTGACGCAGAGCCATGGCGACATTCAGCATCCAGATCCGCAACAGCTCAACCTGGCGATCTGGCTCCTGAAGTCGTAGAATTTGGCTACCTCAACTTGCCGCCAGAATGTATGAATATTATCAAGGAGGCAAGACGACCCACAACCAGAGCATGCTATGCGGCTAAATGGAAAAGGTTTGTCATATATTGTAACAATAATGACATTAACCCACTGCATGCATCAATTCAAAACATTATCTGTTATTTGTTGCATTTATACAGATGTAATCTAGCGTACAGTTCCATCCGTATACATTTATCCGCAATAGCAGCTTATCTTCAGAACAGGCAGCACCTCTCACTATTCAGAGTGCCTGCCATTAAAGCTTTTCTGGAGGGCCTTCAAAGAGTGATCCCTCCCAGACACCCGCCTTCACCAGTCTGGAACCTGAATGTGGTCCTCACCAGACTGATGGGACGACCTTTTGAACCTCTACACTCTTGTGAGATTCAATTTCTGACCTGGAAAGTTGCTTTCCTAGTAGCCATTACCTCACTGAGGAGTTGGTGAACTCCAAGCACTAACCATTCAAGAGCCATTCATACAGGTCCACGCAAATAGAGTTGTACTACGCACCAACCCTACATTCATGCCTACGGTGATTTTGCAGTTCCACATGAACCAAACCATTGAACTGCCTGTTTTCTATCCTAATCCGGAAAATGTCGCAGAGAGATCTCTACACACGTTAGATGTCAAGAGGGCTCTCATGTACTATATAGACAGAACACAGGATTTCAGGAAAACAAAACAACTGTTTGTTGCCTTTTCTCCACAGCACAAAGGCAACCCCATTTCAAAAGCAGGCATAGCCAGATGGATTGTTAAGTGTTTACAGATTTGCTATGCAAAAGCTAAACGCACACTAACCATTCCTCCAAGAGCACACTCCACACGTAAGTTAGGAGCATCCATGGCTTTCCTTGGGAATATTCCTCTAAAAAGAGATATGTAGAGCAGCCACATGGTCCAGTATACATAAATTTACAAAACACTACTGCGTAGATGTACATTCAAGACAGCAGGCATCTGTAGGACAGGCTGTTCTCAAAACTCTTTTTTCAGACTGCTGCAGCTAGCACGGGTAGCCGCCGATAACAGGAGGGACTGCTATATAATCTATGCACAGATATGAATTCAGCAGCCCACATGCCTCGAACCGAATATGCTACTTACCAGTATGCATCTGTTCTTGGCATGTAGGGCTGCTGACATTCATATCGCCCACCCTCCTCCCCGGCGCCTGTAGCAGCTGTAGCATTCAGAATTTCTATGTAGCATGGACATCATTCACTGTATTACACCCCATCTCTGCCACAATGGCGAAAAACAATCTGAGGATGGAGGGGATACCGATGCGCACTGTAGTCCAGGGGAGGAGCCACCTATCTCGTGATACTTCGAAGACTCTTCCAGGACAACAATGTGCAATCATCCGGACCCAATACTAGGCGGCGATCTATGCACAGATTTGAATGTCAGCAGCCATACATGCCAAGAACAGATGCATACTGTTAAGTAGCATATTCGTTCGTTTCCGTTGTTGCTTACTCCTCACCGGCCCTTCTTCTTCTTCCCAACCAAACCATAACAATAAACAAGTATTTGGAATGCAATAGGTCTCACATTTACACAAGTTTGATCAATTGGCAATGTAAATGACAATTCTTTTTCTTTTATGATCTGGTTTTTAAAACTTAAATAAAAGGCTTTGTCTTTTCCAATGCAAATAGCTTAAACTAGCGTAAATGCAAGACCTTTTGCATTGCAAATGCTTGTCAAGAGTTAATTTCCAACCTTTCCCTTTGTTGGAAAAGGTAAGAGAGGAGTTGGTGGAAACTCTTAAACATTCAAGTATGCAGGTTTGCACAGACTCAAAAGGGCATTCCAACCCTGGAACTACAGCTTCCTGCTACTTCTAAACCTGCTATAATATGAGGCCTGGCATAATCAGATACGTATTTCTCAGAAGTCTCATGTAATGAGATCACTGCCATAGTCCACTCACTGCATAGCAACAAAGAGACTTTTAATTTTTTTTTAACAGGACAAGTAGATTTATGAAGCATCCTGTCCCATGGACAAGTAAATGTTGTATTAAATGCCACACCATGAGTATAGCTAGTCATAGCTCAATGAACATAAGTAAATTGCTTTTTTCTTCCCTATACTTCATTGCCCTAGTTGAAATATGCAAAGCAAATCTTGAATTGAGAGACTGCACACTTCAAGAGCTCAGATGCCACCAAATAAAGGTTTTTATTTTTCACTTTGAAGTCTCCAACCTAATGTCTGTGGCTTTTGTGCTTTTAATGTGAATGAACAATCTATTAATACAAAAGAGTTCAGTGGAGAAATGTTTTCTAGAGAAAACTGTACATTTGATTCAATTCCAAAAATATTTAAATAAATTGCAACTTCATTTTGATTGACATCCAATTGTTCTTTATTAAAAATATTTTATCTTTTCACTATTTTTCAGTTTTATTTGGTTACGCAACTACAGTTATTCCTAGAGTATACACATACTATGTGTCCACAGCGCTGTTTGCTATTTTTGGGCTAAGGATGCTTCGAGAAGGTTTGAAGATGAGCCCTGATGAAGGTCAAGAAGAGCTGGAGGAAGTGCAAGCGGAAATTAAAAAAAAAGATGAAGAAGTAAGTCAATGTGTTTTTAGTTTTATGGAAAATGCTGGATAATACAATTCTAGTGTGCAGCCTTACTCTTGATCAACTACTTGAAATAATTGCATCTTTTATTTCCGATATCTGCCTTCCTTTATAAAATAGTTCTTCTGTAACGCATCTCCAGTTGTTGCTATTCTCGAAGCTTTTGGTAGTCCTGGAACTTTTAGGGGGTGAATCTTAGTGATGTCTGTGCTGCCACGTAGTTTCTTCAATGTGTTAAAAGCCATGAAAGTAGCCCTCCTTCTCTTCAACACAGACCAGCAAGCCCATTATTTTGACTGTTGCAGATACACTGAGACTAGTATGGCAGCCCTGTGCTGCAACTGAGCTCTTCATGTCAAAATATATATTTGCGGAATAAATGAGATGGGAGTAGATGTAGTTCAGCAGTAGGTCACTCAAACTTGGAATCTGGCTTCTGAGAAGAATTCAGTCAAAGTAGTTGTTACTCCAGGCTTGAGAAATGAGCCAAAAACGGGTTTATGGTTGTGTTGTATGGGTATCATGATGGATAGCCTTGTAGATGAGACCTAGTTAAAGGATAGCATGAGTACATTTCTGGTTGGCCCCTTCTAGTTAGGCCATTCTGATAAGGAGTCTCCACAGCTTCCTCTTATTGACGAGAAACTATATAAATATGATATTATACGTATTTGATTAAGTATTTATCGGTGATTGCTGATGAATATTCTAATGGGAATAGTAAAAACAGATGGTTGTTCGGTAGGACAGTGCAACACCCTCTCACAGATTCTAGTATCAACAGTTTAAAGCATGCTGAAGACAAAGTCATGGTCACAAAGGCAGGAACGGTACAAAAGGGAGTGGTGATGGACGGAGCATCTGAATCAATTAAACACTCACACCCAGTCAAAAGATCTGGGTTTAATCCATCACCGTTCTTAAGCCCACTCTGCCACCCCAGTTCAGACATGCCTATATGCAAATCAGTCTGACCCTGTGCCTCATGGGAACAGTCCAGCCCGAACTGCCAAGCCATGTCTTCCCTGGACCGGAAACAAGCTTCCGAGGACCGTTTTTTGGCATTCCAGCCGTCTTCAGCCCGGCTTGCTTGAATCCAGTGACAAAGTGAGCAAGGGACTCACGTCTGAGTATACCCTGCCACACTTATGGTGGCCAAAAGCGGTACACTATGCCAGAGGGAGATTTCAAGATCTTAAACGCAAAACAAAGAGATGTAAACTCCACCCTTCTCTCCACTGGTAGCCAATGTAGCCGCTGAATAGTACTAGAGGTGGAGCAATGACTGGGCATGGCAAGAAGCGTTCTTACAGCGACATTCTGGACCCTCTAAAGTCTTGAGATCTCGGTCTTATTGACCCCAAGGTGGAGCACATTGGCATAATCCAATCTGGAAAGGACAGATGCTTGCACAATTGTCTGCCGAATAGAGGGATAAAAAAAAAAACAGCATGGGTCTAACGCAATGTAAAATGCCAAGACAGGTCGCCGCCACCCTCTTAGTTTGGATTTGAAAAATCAACGCGGAGTCAACCTAAACACCCAGGTTTTTCACCACCTTTTTTGGAATAGGAGGGGGTCCCAAAGAAGAGGGGCATCAGTGCCCGCTCCATAGCTCATGATCCTTTCCCACCAGCAGGACCTCGTCTTGCTGGCATTAAGCTGTAGACAGTTGGCCGTAAGCCACTCTGATACAGCCGCTAAGCCACTTTGAAACTTGGCCGCCTTGCCCTGACAGCCATTGGACAGGGCTACTACAAGCTGGGTGTCATCAGCATACGACACAATCGTCATCCCTCTCCTTTTGGCTAGCAAGGCCAGCGGCAGGACGTACAAGTTAAAAAGTGTAGGGCTTCGGGCAGAGCCCTGGGGAACCCCCTGTTTGATGGGTTGCATCCTAGAAGAAAAAGGGGGAGCCAAAACATGGAAAAACCTGTCTGAAAGAAAAGAAGAGAGCCAGGTCGGAGCAGCGCCCCCAATGCCAGCCTCCCTCAGCCTTTGAATCAGGATTTGATGCGAAACCGTGTCAAAAGCGGCACTAAGATCCAATAGGATCAGTGCCGAGGACCGCCCCTCATCCAGAGCAGCTCTCAGATGTTCAGATACGGCTAACAGGGCTGATTCAGTACTGAGATTGTGAAGGAAGCCCCAATGAGAGCCAACTGATAGCTGATATAGAGCATTTTATTTCAGGAAATGTGGGTACTGTGATTAAGATAACAACGCCACTGGTTATTTTTGGTTGTGAAAATAGCACGACTCAACAAGTTTTTTTTTTATTTGCATGTCTGCATTTCGTGCATGTATTACATCGCATTGGCTTGATGAGGAACCACCTAATTTTATAATGTGGCAAACGAAGCTCCTGTATATGTTTCATTTAGAAACTGCTCTGTATAAGTTGAAGGGTAAAGGAAAAAAACGTTCGGAAGTAACCTATGGTCCCTTATAACAAATTGGATAGGATAGTAAAGGGACACGACGTAAAATCCATGATCTTGGAAATGTAACTTGTATATTATTTTTGTCCTTGTTTTTTTCCTTTTTTGTTCTTGACCTGCCTTAAAAAACTGAATGATAATAAAGAAAAACAAAGGAAGCCGCACTTAGAGGAATCCAAGATGTGATTTTCCTCCAAATAGTTAGAGAGAATCGTATTAACATGTGCCTCTGTGATTTTAGACATCCAAGGTAACAAAGAGATGGGACGAACATTCTCCAACTTGCTTGGATCACGCGTGGTCTTCTTTAGGAGTGGCCTAACAATAGCCTGCTTCCAAACCCTGAGGACAATGGCCCTGGCCAGAGACCGGTTAATGACCTTGCCTAGCGGTGTCAAAATAACAGGCAATATTCTCCTCAGATGTTCCGGCTTCATGGGATCGGTGGGAGAGCCAGATTTAATCTTCCTGCACAGTATAGCAAGTCCTTCTTTAGTAATAGGGGGAAAAGTGAATAATGCCTGAGCAGAGGGATGTAGAGCTAGGACCTTTGAAGGAAAGGTTTTATAGATGTTCTCCACTTTGTTTATAAAAAAAAAATGGCTAGGTCCTCGCAGTGCTCACTAGACTTAACTATACGTGTCTTGGGTGCCCCAACATTTTTCAGAGTGGTAATGATAGAAAAGACCTTCTTAGCAGGATTCTGACTATTTCTAATCTGCTCTGAAGAGCCATGCGATATTTCTTTATAGTTGAATGATTATTGCCTTTCAATATATCAAAATCACGCCTCCTATCCCGATCCAGTCGTTTGCATGCTTTACGCATGGACGAGAGGGTACCATTGTACCAAGGATTAGAATTGGTACTTTGCCCCTTCGACCACTTAGCTAGAACCAACTCATCCAATGGGAGTTTAAGCCAGTTGGTAAAGGAGTCAATGGCCAGATCAGGCTCGTCTGGCCAGCAAGGCTGACTGGATGAGAGGCACGTACAAATCTGGTTGAAATTCAGCTGATGCCAAGGACGACGAATAGTACAATACTGCTGGGGCCTACAGAGTGACACCCCTAAGAGCTCCATGGTGATCAAGTAATGATCTGTCCAATCTAAAGGAGTAGGGGTTGAGCCAGAAAGACCCGGAAGATTAGAGAAAACAGTGTCCAACAAATGGCCTGCGGAATGAATAGGACCAGGGACCAGTTGATGCAGTTGGCAGGCTGTGAGGTCAGTCATAAAGTTAGTCACATCAGGATCGTGTGGATTATCCAGGTGGAGATTTAAATCACCAATGACCAGATTATTGGCATATCTCACAGCCAGAGTACCTACTAAATCTACCAACGCAGTCCTTCCCTCCTTGGAAGGACCCGGAGGACGATAAACTATCAGCCCAGACAAAGTAAAATTAGGGTTGAAAGTAATCCCAAAGCGACCACATATAGAGCCCACAACATCTTCCTTGACCAATGAACAGGGGAGATGACCTTTATATACAACTGCCACACCCCTCCCCTCGACTTTTGATTAATGGTGCAAATACTATAGCCAGAAGGAAGCGCCAGACATGGTTCAGCCAGCGTGTCACCTGACAACCAGGTTTCTGTCAAGAAAAAAACGTCCGGAGACTCATCTTGAAGTAGATCAAACACATCTAAGTAGTGTTTGACCAGCGATCTACAATTAAGGCTAAATATTTTAATACTTTGTCCTGCGCCCTGCACTTGTGTGGGCAAGTAACTTATGATGACTTACGAGTTGTAGGCACAAGTCCTACAGCAAAAAGAACCCATAGGGGTAATAGAAGAACAAGGACAAGCCGTATCCATTGAAGATCTAATCATCATGAGGTTATCACGAGAGTAAGAATAGGCAATTTTCCCAAAGCCGGCAGAGTGGCTGGCAGGTGGCGTCGTCCTGGTGCGGACGAGCGCAGACTGGCCAGCCTTTGGCACGCCATCGGCGCGCCCGCTGCATGCGTCCGGCCCAGCATGGTCTTAAATAGGGCAGTAATCCGCCACTAGACCGCGCACCACCATAATCTGTGATGAACAACATGAAGTCACTTAGAAGGTTTCTCCTATGAATTGTAAAGAACAGCCCATCCTCATGCCTAATAAACAGTTATTTTTCAAAGTTTTTGAAACCGTAACCTAGTCACTACAAAATATCTCAAGAGAATCTGAGATTGAAAATCTTAGTGATGGACATGTTTTCCATTTGCAATGACAAAGTGATATTTGAACAATTGTTTCCCCCATAATGATTAATTTACTCAATTCCAATTAAAGTGGTAATCCCATTGCGGTAGGAGGGTTGGGTGTTTTTCCTGGTCTGATGTTCTGCAGACTATAGGGGAGGGGGTTATACAGTACCCAGAGACATTCTCTAAAGCATTTTATTTGTGCTTTCTTTGCCGGCCTTTGCCTCTCTGGTATGATAAACTCAATAAAATCTGTTGTTAAAAATGTGTTGTTTTTTTTAAAGTGGTAATCCATTTGGGCTTTTTGCTTCAATTTTAAAAATTTGATTCTGAAAATAAGATTTGCCACAAAGAGAATTCACTTTGTGGAACCTCCGTAGTATGAGTACATTTGTCTAAGCTTCATGCTGCTTACCTATTAGACTTTTTTTTAGGGCTCGCCTGCTGATGCGCTTCTTTTACTAAAGGGTTGTTACACCGGAGTTCTCTAGATAATTAATTCCAGATATCTCAAGAATATCCTGTAGGAATAATTTTTATTTTTAAATGGGTAACTTCGTTCCTATAAACATTAGATTGTATAAGGACTGATGTGGTCTTTTTTGTTTAAATCTCGACTAATTCATGTTGGAAAGTAATATATCATTGTATTAGTGTCAATTTCAAAGAAAGCTATTTTTACACTTAGTCTGTGTTAAAAAAAATTAGTCAGATACGCGAAAAGAATTATAATACTTACTGTAGTAGGCTGGCTTAGTATATGGTGCACACTCTTAAGTAGTGATGCACCTTGCACTACTCCAGGCAACCCATATGGTGATTTTAGTGGTGTTTGATAATCCTAGAAAACTCCCAAAGTGGTGGCTGTGGAGAGCAGCCTTTAGGCTTATCTTGAAGCGTGTAAGGCCGCTTGTTTTACCACATTTAATTGACAGAAGTCTAATTATTATGCAAGACCATCACTAACACATTGGTATATCTCCTATCCATACATATAAACAATAATTCATCAAAATAATCAGGTAAGTAGCACAAATATACACTGGTCTCCAGTATGGAATGCGAACTGCAAAGGAGAATGAGACTTGGACCAGAAGACTCTGAGTAGTTGGGGACACATGAAACCACCCAAAGTAGGTACCCAAAAATTTGGATGTCAGTGTCTAGGTGTTTGCTGTCTGGCAGGAGCACCAACAAGCCTTGGTAGCCGCAACTGGAGCTGAAAGTGAATAGATTCATACGTTGAGACCAGCAAGATCTAAGTGACTCACCAAGTGCAGGAGAGTCAGAGCAGGCACTGAGCAAGCAGGGGAGCCCACTGAAGCAAAGGAAAACACTCTTGAGGTCGAAGGTGCAGGAGTCACAAGAGGACCTCACAAAGCAAGGGATGTACTGGGGGCGCTGATTTTTGAGGGATGAGGTGCTAGAGGCTGGAGCTTCTAATAGCCCGAAGATCTCTGGAGTGCCGAGCCAACAAGCCTTTGCAACGGCAAGTTAATGCAGGTTTGTTCCCATTGACTCAGACGAGGGATACTGTCCTCAACATTGCAGAGAAGACAGGTCGGGCCTCTAAGGAGCTGCAGAACCACCACCTGTGTTGCTGAGCCTCCGGTAGTCCGTCGGACGACAGGAACAGCAGACCCGTCCGCTTCATCGCTTTGCCTGCAGATGCAGGGCAGTGGCTCCTTCACTGCAAAGGAGATTACTTCAGATGTCCTTGATACCCACAGGTCTTCAGGAGAACCTGGATGAAGCATAGACACAGAAGAGGCAGATGATTTGAAGAACAGCGATACGAGGTGTAGCAGGAGTCTTCCAGTTCCAGTCGAAGTCCAAGTGTCCTGACGGTCAAAGAGTGTCTTGGTTTCAGAGTTGGGTCTTGTTCCACATCATATCAGAGAGCTCTCCTACAGGGGAGCTCTTAAGTACTCTGGGAAAAGGGTTGGAACGGCATGGGGGTCCCTCCCAGAGGAGCGGCCGGAGAGAGGGGAGGATACTTCTCCTGTCCTTTGTCCAGTTTTGCGCCAGAGCAGGAACAAAGGGTTCCTGAACTGGCTCAAACCAGAGTATGAAAGGAGGGCACCAAATGTGTCCTTCATTTCAATCTGGTAGCTCCTCAAAGCATCCCCAGCCCAATACAATAAGTCCTGTCTGGGAGGTGGTCGCACCTCCCTGTGATAGGAAAGCTATTTTTCTACCTTCCCCTTCTTGAGCTCCGCTCAGCAGCAGGAGGGCAGAATTGTGTCTGTGGTTGGCAGCAGCACTAGCTTGCTAACCAACCATGAAAGGCTGTTACCAGGAATACAGGGGAGTCCCCTAAAGAGCCCCCTATGGCATGGGATCATACTTCCCGCACTGAAATTGGTGTTCGGGTAGGATTCCAACATGTTTGATACCAAACATGACCAGGTCGTTGCAGCCATTATATAGTTAGACATCCCGTAATGACTGAGGTTCCCTATACTTCTTAACATGGCTGACTGCACTTACAAAACCTGGAGAATTGGCTCCAGGGTTTGTACTGTTGTCCTGCTCATGCAGGGGCACCCTCACCCTTGTAACCAAGCACCCTGTCTTCAGGACTAAAAGGTCTACCATAGGGGTGACTTATAGGTTTTAAATGCAATGACCCCAGATAGAAGTAAACTTATATCTGTTGTGAGGGGTGCAAGCACCATCTCACACAGGGTGCAATGTCAGGCCTGTAATCTGAGTTTAAGTTGACTCCCATGGGTGGCATAATACATGCTGCAGCCCATGGGAGGCCACCTGGTGTACCTATACCCTGGGTTTCTCCGTACCATATACTAGGGACTTATAACACCATTAGCCCAATTGTGGTTGTACCAAAGTACTTGCCTAAGCCAATTTAGGAGAGAGAGCACAGTTGGTGTGGGTCCTAATTAGCAGGACCCAACAAACTACAGTCAAAATGCACTGACTCCAGGCAAAAAGTGGGGGTAACCATGAAAGCAAATCCTACTTTCCTACACATACTGAGACCAATAAAGCGCCATGACCACGATTAGTAACGTTGTACAGGACGCAGTTACAACTATTCTGTTACTGCTTTGCTTTTTGTACCTGGCTCCATGATGCAAGATGCGCACATGTAGGGATTGTTTGCTGCATGCTGGCCTCGCAAATAGTGGAGTTTTTTCAGTTGTAGTTTGCTTTTGTAGTTATGTGTACCACCATTTTAAAATTCGGTATACCTGGGGATGTTCTTGTATTCCATAATATGACTTACTTTTCAGGTCGAGCCTGGGCAGCGTGCAAGCGCTGCTCTGCTGGCATGTACTATTCAGTTAGGGATGTGAAGCTCCGCCCACTCACCGCCCATATTTTTCATTGGCTTGTGTCTTTGTCCTTGGTGAATGCTAGCGTCTGACTTGTTAATAGACTTGGTAGTCCCTCCTTACTATCACCTTGTCTTCATTTATAACATCCCATGGCGACACCCCCTGTTACTTGTGTTATTGCTTGGCAGGTTTTAATTTCAGCCTCTGAGCACTATATTGCTAAATGGTTATCACCTGCCTGCAAACCGGCAGGACGCTCTCTCTTGTAAGGCTTCATTTTTTTCTATAGCATGGCATGCCACAGTGGCAGCTGCGCCTTTGTTTATTTGCGGTGCCGACGACGGCTGCATGGTTTTTTTCTATTTTTTAACTTTTGTTTTTAAAAGCGCCCAATGCGACGCTTTCACGTTAATGGCGGCCAAGCCCCTTTCTTTGGAAGAGCTGTGCGTCTGAGGAGAAGGGCATGGCCGCCATCTAAGTGAAAGCGCTGCCCAGGGCGCTTTTGCAAACCACCATTTGCGATCAATAGATCTCGCCTTTTCAAGAGTTTAGTAAATGCAATTCTTATTGCATTGCAAATTCTTGTGTGTTCCTGTTTCCAAGTTTCAACACCCAGGGAGCGACGTCAGTAATGCTTAGGGATCCCGGTGCTATTATCCCGAGAAGAGTCCAGCGTTTCAAAGTTTCTGGTCTCCGGATTTCTCAGTGCAAATCATGGAGAGGCATGCAGGGGGTCCAGGTGTGGCATCTGTGTCCTGCGGGTAACGTGCAACCCTTCTGTAGAAAATCAAACCCACCCCTCTCGAATCACAACTTTAAAGGTCCAAGTTCAAATAGTCTAGATAAAACAAAACGAACAAAAAAAACAGACTCTTATTGATAGCTGTGCCCGAGGCGAAAACTATATTATTTAATTGGTTGGTACGTTAATTTCTTCCAGCCTGTTATTGGTCCTACACCCCAACAGGCTTTAGGTTTGGCTGTTTTGATTTTTTTCGCTAGCCAGATTAGTGGCAGTGACTGTCGCTAGTCTGCTTCTGAAACATGTGCATTGCTAGCCAGAGCACAGTGATTTGCGCAGTTTCAATTTTAGAGCTAATGGAATCAATGCTACGTTCATTTTCCGTAACATCTGTTTGATTCAGCGGTCCTCTTCTCAAGAGGTGCTATAAAAACCAATGCATTTCAATGGAGACCCCGAGAGAGTGCTTTTACTTGTACTGCGTGCCTTCTCTCTTTATCTTTTTAACTTTTAATTTGCACGAAAGCTTAAGCGGAGCCAAAACATCGTTGTTTTATTAATATCAGGCACACATACATTTGAAGTCTATTACCCATCCACTATAGACCACTTTAATACACAGTCTTCGCTCTCTGAACTTTTATCAAGCTGGCTATTACCGTAATTGTATTTACTGCGAATTAGGGGTGCGAGGAGCCATGGATGGCAGAAATGTCATTTGAATAATGCAGTACAAAAGAGTAGATCTAATCCTGCAAATGTTTACTTGAGAGTGCCGTTGGACTTCTTTTCCAGGTCTATAGAATTATTTAATTGGCCTCGTATAAATGTTTTAGAAGATCCTGGAGTAAGCTGCTCTTCTCTCTCTTTTTTTTTATAACCCCTTATCTGCTTTCTAATCCCTTCCCTCCCATTGTTATGTTATGCTTCCTACCGCTCCCGTTGTCTGTGCCATCTTTACTCCGTCCCCTCCTGTTGTCCGTTCCATCTTTACTCCGCCCCCTCCTGTTGTCCGTGCCGTCTTTACTCCTGCCCCTCCTTCCCGTTGTTAATGCCATCTTAAATTCCTGCCCCTCCCTCCCTTTGTCCATGCCATCTTTACTCCCGCCCCAGTCCTGTTTACTGCTGAAAGTACAAGAAAAGGGTCCAGACACCTTGTGATGACCTTATTCCCTTAAAAGTTACCCCTTTTACCTTTGGATCTGGTGCATTGGTAGACTCGATAACCACTAAGTTCAAGGATAATTTTATTTTGCTTGAAGTTTCGTTTTAAGGCTCACTGGTTAGAGACGGCAGACCCGAGAGCAGAGGACAGCCTGGGACCAGGGTTCGATTCCCGGCGCGGCAGGTTTCTGGACCAGGGTCAGCGGACTCGATAATTCTCTCGCCTCGGTGCCCACTCTGATCAGCGATCACACTCGGCAACTCTGGGCATTAGCTTTCCTCATCTTCACTAACGGCCCCACCAGACCGCCGGGGAGGCCTGGTCTCACCCTGGAGATACCCAATAGGGACCATCTCTCAGGGAAGCCAGGAAGGGTTTCGCAGCGGTCAAAGCGCCTTGGGACCCTACGGGTAAGTAGTGCGCTATATAAATGCCTATACATACATATACAGACTTACCATTATGATTTTAGCAAATAACCATACTCTGGATGTCACTCACACATGGGGATGCTTACAGGGTCGGATTGGGATCACAATTCGGCCCGGGCACTGACGAAAAAAGTGGCCCACATTCAAGAGGCGTGGCCCATATTTAAGGGGCGTGGCCCATATTTAAGGGGCGTGGCCCACATTAAAGGGGCGTGCCCTTTCATGAAACACCATTTGCACAGACAAGGAATGAAAGTGGGAGGATACTGTTCTTGCACACGACACAGGGCCAAGGTGACAATGGCCTACATGCTGAGCAACTAAAAAGAATAGCAAGGCCCCTTTTTGTCAAAATTATTCCAGCCCTCCAGCACAGGAGCACCTGAAAAGCAGCAAAGCCCCTGCTATTACTAACCTACTCAGCCCTCCCCAGATCTTCAGCTCAGGAGCACATGAACAGAGGTAAGGCCCCTGCAATTAGTAAATTAATCAACCCTCCAGGCCTTGGGAAAATGTCCTGGCAGGGGAGCACAAAACACAGCTTTCTGGGTCATCCAAGGCAGCCAGGTAGCCAGGGGGGAGGCTGAGGTGAAGCTGGTGCATGGGAAGTGCCTTCCCAGTGTGTTCTGGCAGTTTGAGTATTTACCATTTACTGTAGTATTACCCTTGTACCTGTGTATGGTACCCTTTTGTAACTTGCACAAGTCACTTTTTTCTTGTAACACACTGTTTGCTACCTCTCACTTTTGTTTGCTTTAGATACTTGCACAAGTGCCTCCATTGCCTACGTAACGTTTGTTCTTGTGCTGGAGTGTCTGCCATTAATTGCAGTATTATACCTCTACTTGTATTTTGTACGCTTTTGTAACCTGCACACATCTTTTTCCTCCTGTAATGTATCGTTTGCTCCTCTTGTATTTTGGTTGCTCACTATTGTCACTTTTATTAATTTTATTAATTAGTAAGTAAGTTTATTGCTTGATTAATTAAAATCTTAGCAGTACACACATCAATAAGAAATGTATAAAAGGATACATATATGTGACGTTATTTCATATTGTCTTAAAAAAAAAACAGCGTGATGGATGTGCATTAAAATCGACCAATTTTCTGGTTAAAATTACATACAGTTTGTTTGTGATGAAGGTATAAAATTTAAAAAAGAAGTAAGGGTAAGTCCCCGTCTGGGGGTGACGCCAGTATCCATAGTTCTAGTAGTCTATTGTTTGGTCGTGGACGACTGCCTTAGGATCGGAACGTAGTGGGAGTCAAAGAGAGTTGCCGGAATAAAAGAGCTTGGGTGCGCGCAACTGTGCTCAGACTGCGGCGAGGAGCTTTGTTTGGGCAGTTTTCATGTAGCGGACGAAGCTGCAGGTTAATTTAACGTTGGCCCCGCTGAAGCACGCCTTCACTGCCTGTCTGCACGTCCGGATATGCATTTCATTTATATGCGGTTTTAGCAGTTCTCTCCTCTCCCGGTCTAGGAACTTACATATGCATAGGAGATGCAGCATATCTTCTTTGGTTTTGCCACATAGTCTGCATTGTGTAGATGTGAATATACGTTTCCAGGGGGGCAAATGTGGTTTGACAGGAAGGATGCCCATCCTCGGGGCCAAGAAGCCTTCTTTTAAAGGCCCGGAAAAGCTGGTCTTGAAGTACGGTTGTGGTGAGCATTTTGGATAGCTTTGTATCACGAACCAGCTATGGGCCCTCTTATTTAGACATTCTTTATCATTTGCGGTGGAGACAAGCTTTGTTGACTTATTCACCAGGTCTTTTACGGTCTTGAATGGGAGTCCTGACTCCCATATATTCTCCAGAGCTAACAAGCTGATCCCTGATTGGAGGTAGTCTTTGGCCGTTGAGGCATGTTTCCTTGAGATTTCCTTCCATAGGAATGAGTTCAGCGAGCCCGCCTCTGCACTCTTTATTTTATACCAGCTCTTTACATACGCGGCCTTCCTGCTTATTCTCTGGTTTACTATTCCAAATTCGAGGCGTAGTTGGGCTGGGGAGGTGTATTTAGGAAGCTTGAAGATTATTCTTAAAGCTTTAGCAACCGTTTTATTGAGGGTTTCTTCGTCCGACCCTCGCAAGGCCTCGCTGCCGTATGTGAGCGTGGGCAGCAGCTTTGCGCGAAGTACTTCAAGCAGCGGGAGCAGGTTTGGTCCTGCTATTTTGCTTTTAAGATTTTTCAAGGTGATTGCTAAGATGGTTCCTCGTCTCTGAATCACCTCTTTTTGTTGGTCATATGTCCCATTCTTATCAAAGATAATTCCTAGATATTTGTAGTCGTGGACGACTTCAAGTTCTCTCTCACCCAGCTGCCATTTCAGTCGCTTTTTTGGATTGCGCTGTTTTAGTACCATTATTTTTGACTTTTCTAGGTTGATATCTAGCCCGTTTTTTGAGGCGTGGTTGTTCGTAGTATGGAGCAGGTGTTGTAAGCCGACTGGGGTTTGGCTGAGTAAAGTCAGGTCGTCGGCATACAGTAAATTTGAGCGAGGGAGGCCTCCCAGGTTTGGTGCATGATGATTACAGTTATCTAGGTCAGTTGAAAGATCAGCCACGAAGAGGTTAAATAGAGTAGGAGCCAAAACGCACCCCTGCTTTAAGCCTCTGGAGGTTGGGATCCGCCTGGATACGATTGTACCACTCCCCAGTTTTATTTGGACCCATGTATCGGAATGTAGTAGGATGAGTTGATTCAGAAGGGGGGGAGGGATCCCTCATCGTACTAGCTTTGACCATAGCTTTCCTCGATCTATCCTGTCAAAGGCAGCTTTGTAATCGATGAAACCGACAAATAATGGTTTTCTTGCTGCTTTTGTCGAATCGGCTAAAAGGGAAAAAGCCAGGATGTTTGTGGTGGTCCCCAGGTTTTCCTGGAAGCCTGTTTGGTTAATTGGAATTAAGGCCTTTTCCCTTGCCCATTCCCGGAGGTCGGCTAGAATAAGTCCCGCGTAGTACTTGGCCTCGATGTCAATGAGGGCGATGAGCCTTTAGTTTTTTGGTTCACTTTTACATCCTTTTTTATAGATAGGCGAGAGGATTGAGCCTTTCCAGGATTCTGGGATTGTTCCTGTTGTAGTAATGTTGCCAAAGAGCTTTTGTAATGAGCCAGACCAATACTTTTGATCTTGTTTGTATAACAATGGGGGCAAGCCGTTTGGCCCGGGGGCACCATCTCGGTGGCTGTGCTGTATTCTGTCCTCGATCCTTTTTAGGGAGGAACTAGGTGGTAGATTATTCCTATAAGGGATGGGCCGAGATAGATCAGCATAGAGCTCAGCTGGTTTTTGCAAGTTGCTTTGGGGGCCTACGTTAAAGTAGTGTTGCAGATAGGTTGTCCAAACGTCTTCCGTTATGTAGGAGTTGATCCTGGGTGGCGATGGATTTTCGATGCTCTTGACCGTTTGCCAGAATCTGGCACTGTTATTCATTTTGGCATCATGGAGTAGTTTAGCCCAGAGTGATTCTTTGTATTCCTTTTTTGCGCGCCAGATGATTTTCTTTTTCCTTGATCTAAGTTTTCTTAGTGCATCTATGGTGCCAACAGTAGCGCTGTTTTGGCGAATAGAGCGAATTGCTCTGTTTATGTCGCCCCTTAGGTGTCTTAATTCGGCATGCTCACTTGATGACAAGTGGGTGCACTGGTTAGTTCCTGCCCAGATGCTTTGTTCTGGCTGAGGCACTTTTTGTACTGATTGGGTGACGGCAGGTGGGGCGGGTTGGCCCATAGCTTTGGTAAAAATTTCCCGGGCGTGGACGGTGCTTCCTTCGGTGAGTTTGATTTCTTACCACGTTGTTTTTGCAGCAGCTGCTAGCTTTTCTGGGTCGCGTATTTTACAGCGGATTCTCCTATGTTGGTATCTCGTGGTCTGACAGGGTTCTGAAATTGCGTATGTTGTGGCAGTGCCCTGGATACCTAGAGTGAGTTCTTGGGGCTGATGGTCACTGTAATCGGACACCCCAATCCTGAAATCTTTTACTAAGCCCAGAAGTGGGAGGGCGACGAAGCTATAGTCGATTGCGGTGTTGACCACGTTTCTGTGGAAAGTTGGGGCTTGAGGTCTGTCCCCTGGCATGCGGCCGTTTAGTGCTACCATTGAGAGACTTTCCAGTTCTCTGTGCAGATCTTTCGAGATTTTAGTTGGTTTGCCCCACTTGTAGTTGTCCTGGGAGATGATCCCCCATGATCGGTGTTTATCGTCGTCTAGGTTGCAGTCTCCTGTTACCTCCCCTAGGAACATGTTGAAGTCTCCTGTTAGGATATAGTTCGAGCTTTCGTCCTCCGTTATTAACCGGGTAAGTTCAAGTATCAACTGCTTTCACCAGTCCTCTTGCCCTGGGGGTGGATGTAAGTGTTTACCAGAGTTATGTGTTGTTGGTTACTTTGGCCCCGCATTTCGAATTGGATTGCCATTGTTTCAAGGGATGTAATGTTTTTGGTCGTGTATTCTTTCCCTGCGGTTATGGCTGCAATCGAGGCGTAGACGGTTAGTCCTCCTTTGCGGTGGCCATAGATCGATTGTCGAGCTGCAGGGAGGTGGTAGGTCTTGTAGCCTTGGAGATGTGAGGGGTCCTCCAGCCAAGTTTCCTGTAGGAGAACTAAATCAAAATTTTGAAAGTATAACAGTAGTGAAGGGTCGTTGATTTTCGTCCCGAGTCCATTGATGTTCCAAGAGCAGAGTTTTAGGTTTCTTTCCTTGTTTCCCTGTTCAGGGTTCGGTCATGGATTATCAGTTCTGAAATTTATTGTTTTGAATATCCAAGACCAGTCGGTTGAGGGATGGGTTTCCTCTAGCCTCCTACCCCTCCTAGCTGTGAGGCTTGGACCATCTGGGCCTATGACCGAGGTGCTGCGGGCCCCCTTGAGAAATGTATTGCACTGATTTCGTTCGGTCGAACTATTTAATGGTCTCTTATTGGAGTCAAGTTTGTATTGGAGTAGCGGGGTCGGGTATCCGACTGGTCGATGCTGATACACTCGAATCCCCCATGCTTCTAGTTGTGCGTCTTCGCTGAGAATTCTTTCTACTAGCTCCGAGCTTGCCCATTCGGTCTTGGTAACCTCTTGGTCCGAGAGATGCTTGAAGGTTTCAAATTCTACGGACAGCAGGTCGTGGGTTTTAATCCCGGCCAAGCTTCTGATTGCTTTTAGAATTTGGAGGATGTTACCACGATTTTGGATGTCCCTTCTGCCTTTGGACTTGTATTCTGGGACGAACAGAATTATTTGTGAGGTTGCTTGTTGAGCTTGGTTTGCTAGCTTGCTGATGCCTAAGGACTTGTAGCCTCGGTCTTCAGTCTGGACATTCGTTTGGATTTTTTCTGTTTCGTTTTTGATTCCGTGAGTTCGCTCCCTGTTATGGGGGTGACCATCTATGTCAATGATGGTGGTTTGGTTTGCTTCAGTTATTTCTACTGGATTTAGTTGCGCAGTTGTGTGTTGATGTTGAGAGGTATCACATACTGGTGGGGTTCTATTCCTTTTTGTATCGTCACTTCCGATTGTGCTAGACGTTTTGCTGCAAGTCGCTTTATCCTGAGGATTTATTAGGTTTTGATTGAGGTCCTTGGGGACATTGACTCCAACTCGTGCTTGGCTTCCTGATGTCTGGGTGGTGATTGGGCCTTGATCTGGCTGTTGATTTTGTGGCGTGTTAAATTCTTCTATCTCCTGCGGAAGGGCATTCTGGGTGTTTGGTACAATCTGAAAGTATGATTTAATAGGTGAGTTCTTGTACCTCCCTTTCCTCCTTTGCTTCCTTCGCTGCTTGGAGGATTGTCCTTTGTTCTGCTCAGCTTTGCCTTCCAAGGTTGTAGCTTTATGCGTAGTTGGGTGGCTGATGGTTGCTGCAGCTGATTCCGGATACTTTCCCTCGACATTCCTTGAGAGTTTTAAAGGGAACGAGTTGGTTACTGTGTGGGAAGTTTTCGTTCCGGTTTCCGGATATTGGCCACCCTCTTAAGGGGTTTGGGCCATCGGGTGTGATGCCTCTTCCTTTGGTCTTTCCCCTTGACCTTTGCTGAGGTCAAGAGAGTTACAGGTGCTGGGTGGGTTGAGATCTTGAGTGACTGAGTCTTGCGCCCCTTTCTGTATCCTTGTTTCGTAGACGGTTTGGCTGTTGGCTGCTAGTCCTCTAGTGCTGATGTTCGCGCTATCAAGCTCGGGCTTCGTACTAGAGCCGATGGTTTTCAGATCGGTGAGGAGGTCACTCATCACTGTGGGTAAAGTGGCAATTTTTTCCACGATTAGATGACAGGTGCAGCTTGGTGGAAGGATAGTTGCATCCCGTTGGGCCCTTTCAATAAAGTTATTCATATCTGAAAGCTTGCTGTCAATGCTGGTGACGTGTAGCGCAAGGCAGTTGAGAATATTAAGCTGGATATCCATTTTGTCTGAATGATATTCCAAAGCTTTAGTGGAGAGTTGCATGGTGTTTAGAAGTGAGGCCCATATTCCTGATTCGCTCGGCGGAGTGTTTGCGTCGGCCTTTTTTGAGGGACTTCCCAATACTTGTGGGGCCACTTCCTTCTTTTCCTCAGATGTATAGGTGGTAACAAGATTTTCCCATTCTTCCTTTGTGAGGGAAGGAAGATGTGTGTGTTAGAACTGGCTATTTCTGGTAGGCTAAGGCTGACGCCAAAGCCAGGCAGAAACCACCAATCTAGTCAGGGCAAGGAAGTCACGCGCCAAGATAACCCCTGCTCACCCCCTTGGTAGCTTGGCACGAGCAGTCTAGGCTAAACTCGGAGGCAATGTGTAAAGCATTTGCGTCCGCGCACAATAGCAACAACATACTAGGTACACCACAAAAGAGACTCCACACAAGGTTATTATAAAAATACCTTTTGTATTGTAAAAGCACATCAGATAAAATCACACATATACATGGTGCCAATTGGCACGGGCAATATTCACATGGGATTATTCACAAGACAGGGCCGCAAGGGCCACTGTCACAATCAGCACATTAGTAGTAATGAAATACTATCAGAACTTAGACTAAAAGAGTATAAAATCACTGTAGCACAAAGTAACAGTTATGAATCACATCCAGTAACTACTGGGAACAGGTAAGTTCACACTACGCAACCCTAAACACCTTAGGAGCATGTCACGCAGGTACCCAGGACCTCACTAGGACCACCTGTACTAGAAAGAACAACCACCTAAGGATGAAATCCACTTAGGGGTATAACTCAGAATACACTACCCATGATGCATGAATATACATTCAGAGGAGCAGTAAAGAAAGAAAACACATGATGTATAGACCTACACATTCAGCGGTGTTAAGGACAGAGCACATGATGTAATCACAATACATTCAGGGGTGCAGCGCAAGAAGACACATGATGACTAAACATTCAGAGGTGCAGCGCATGAAAAGAAAGACACATAATGCATCAAACATTCAGAGGTGTCAAGAGTAAAGCAATAGCGCAAAAATCACATGAGGCCTACAAACCTTCAGAGGTGCAGGAATAACACATGATGCAAAAGATCACATTCAGAGGTGCAATAACCATACCATTGCGCAAACTCACATAAGCCACCACCTGTGGCAGTCCCTAGGCCAACGGCCTTGTTGGGGCTCAGACGCCCTGAGTCTCAGTGTCAGGGTGCGCTGCCATGCAGCGCCAGTCTCGAAGTTCAAAAAGCCTAAACGTGGCAGGTGCCCACTAAGTGCTGGGCACCTGGAGGACAATAAAACTGCGCCAGGGCCCTCACTGGCCCTTAGGCACCAACTGCGCCACTGCTGGAGCCACACAGGCTCTGGGCACAGCACATTCCCCCAGACGTTGGAGCCACAGAGGCTCTTAAAACAAGGGTGCCCCCATGAGCCTCGCCGGACTCTGGACACGAGCTCCTCCCAGGCAGGAGGGGGCGAGCACCGGCAATATGCCCCGATGCCCCCGCTTAACTGACGTGGCCCCCCCAAGAGCCTCAACAGGCTCTGAACGTAACTTAGGCAGTTGGAGTCCCTCACGGGGGACTCGACTCAAGGAAACGCCCTTCTGAGCCTCAACAGGCTCTCTAGACAACATGCGGCCACGAGCCCCTCACAGGGCTCCGAGTAATATGCCCCGCGATCGTCGGGGCGGCCCTCTGCCCAGCGGGACCGCCCAAAGCCTCCTCGCTTCGTTGGAGTCCCTCACGGGGGACTCTGACACCAATACTGCCCCGGGTTGTGGGAGCCTCTACAGGCTCTGTGCGACGTTGGGGCGGCCCACTGCCATCTGGGGCCGCCCTAGTGCTCTCGCTCCCGGTGCCTCACCGGCACCAACAACCGCCGCGTCGAGCCCCCCCCTAGCCCTTCCAACTCACCGGGCTGTCTTCGGGGCGGGGCTCCTCCGGGCGGCGGCTGCACGCGAGGGCTCTCTGCTCCTGCCGCCGGCTTCACTGTGGCGGCGGGGGAATCTCCGGTCTCCCTCTGCACACGGGAGACCGGCAACGACCATCAGAGCTTCCCCCAGGCAGGGGGAAGCGGGAACAGCTCTCTCCTGGCCGCCATGCGTCCTTCCTCCTCCTCGGCCTCAGGGCGGCCCAGCCAATCGCGTCGCGGCTCCTGCGACGAGCCCCTCATGACGCGAGGCCGCCAACCAATGGCAGCGCGGCCTCGCCGATCCACGGGCCAATCAGAGCACGGCTCTCCTCGGGTCGCGGCCAATCCGGTCGCGGCCCCTTCGTGGTTTGTTTTCACCACGGCAGAGCGAGGTGGGCACTCGTAGAGCATTAAATCAATGCAGGCAGGCGTCCTCAGCGCATCCAGCGCTATAAACGGGCAGGAAAAGCGCTACACAGCAGGCAGAGCGCTAGAAAGTCCAAAGAAAGCGCTCTCAAGCGCTTGGGGGAAATGAAGCGCTCCAAAGCGCCAGACAGCAGGCAGAGCACTCCCAGGTGCTCCAGGCAAAGCACAGCGCCTCCAGGCGCTAGGAACCAACTCCAGCGCTTTCCCCAGGAAAAGGCAGCTTCTCCATGCCGCCAAGGTCCCAGAGCTTCCCCAGGGGCAAAGCCAAGTCCCCCCTTCAGCCCAGGCAGGGCAGAAGGGTCCCCCAGGAGTCCAGGAATCCAGGCACCCAGGGGCTGGGCAGCGCCCACCCCTGGTAGATCCAAGTCAGCCACAAGAGCTAGAACAAGAACAAGTTGGAGGGAGACACAGCTCCTTCTTATAGCCAGGAATGCCTTTGAAGTACTTCGTGCAAGGGACCCTGAGTGCTGGAATGTTTCTGGTTTACGTCTTTCCTGACAGCTTCAGGGCCAGAGGTGACAGTGAGCCGTCAGGAAGGAGAGCTAGCAGGGTGGCCAACAGGCACGGCCCGGCACCACCAGACGCTCTTTCCTCCCATCCCTGACAGCAGAG